>NW_018427641.1:0-244 GCF_002113885.1 Mizuhopecten yessoensis
GTTGCTGGCAGTGATACTTGGGATCCTTTAGTGATTAAAAATAAACTTTCTCGGATTCTCAAGATAATTAGTAATGTCTCCCGTTGTCTAATTCAGGTAATTCCAATATTGAATTAAGTTCGTAAATGTGATTAAATAAGAAGTTAGTTCTTGTCACTTGTCATAGACACAGGTCTCGGCAAAACAGATGTATGCCTATTTGTTTTATATCTTTTGTATTAGCTCATCTGACCGAAAGACCGGT
>NW_018427642.1:0-244 GCF_002113885.1 Mizuhopecten yessoensis
GGTATATTTATCCTGTACACTCCAGGATCGTATGTAGGTCAACAAAGATCTAAGTAGACATTCGGAAACTAGGTCATGGATACGAATATAAAATTTCTTCAAAAGTAAAACATTACTGCTTTATCACTAAGTCATTAAGAACCTTATGAGAAGGTGACATGAAGTGCCTTAGGATTAACATTGATATAGAGATGTTATATACGATGATATTACAGATCAAATAAACTAGTAGTACACCAACGAA
>NW_018427643.1:0-244 GCF_002113885.1 Mizuhopecten yessoensis
CCTGCCCCTCTGTTTCAACAATAGTCTGGGGTATTTTTCTGACTAGAATGACGTAACAGCTGCATGCTGCTGTGGACTTGGTTTTGGACTGACTGAATCTATTACCTTATATTGGAGGTGCAATCATATGTGTGTATGTGTCACGTTCATCTTTACCATCCTCGATATCCAGGGTTACACTCACTTTCGCTCCCTGCACAGTGTAGAGAGCGAAAGTGAGCGTAACCCCTGGATATCGAGGATG
>NW_018427644.1:0-244 GCF_002113885.1 Mizuhopecten yessoensis
CATGAGTATATTCACTGGATAACACAGTACATTATGTGATAAAAACAAGTAATTACCAACGACTGATACATATATGCTGAATACAACTAAAATCAATATTCATGGTTCCCTCAATAAAGTTGACATTAACATCAGTGCATACTGGGTATTCCTTTTCAACCTTTGGCCTTTTATAAAGATAAAATGTTTTTAAACTAGAAAATGTCTGTAAGACATGAATGCCCCCCCCCCCCCCCCCCCCCCC
>NW_018427645.1:0-244 GCF_002113885.1 Mizuhopecten yessoensis
GTCTCATCTTAACTTTCATAAATGACATAGATACTGTCAGATAGAATTTCATCGAATTGTCTTTTAAACTTAATTGTTCAAAGTCGTCGTAATATGAATTTGATAATAAATTGTGATATTAAAACTCTTAAGAATAAACATGTTAATTTTTACTTTCCAAAGTATCGTAATATTCCGAGGGCGAATAGGTTATGCCGTCATTGTAATCAAAACCAGGTAGAGGACGAGTTCCATTTTGTTCTGA
>NW_018427646.1:0-244 GCF_002113885.1 Mizuhopecten yessoensis
CAGTTGATAAAATCGGCACTTTTAATAAGAGCGTAGCTCTTGGGGCCCAAAGGCGCCCAAGCAAAGCTCTTAAATGTTAATACATGATTGCGTAAACAGAGTTGCTTCCCCTTGCTTCACATTGCTCTAAATTTTATTTCATCCGGAAGTAGCCGCACAGTGGGGAAACCGGATGTGTATCCTTGAGGCAAAGACAAAGAGAATATATAGAGGATATTTAATGGTGTCTTCAGTAATAACAAAT
>NW_018427647.1:0-244 GCF_002113885.1 Mizuhopecten yessoensis
TAATAGTCCTGTGATTTAATAGTTCGTGTGTAAGAATTACTGGCCTAGACAATTGTGTCTTTAGGAGAAAGCTTTGTGTTTGTAAATTCGAAGTGTGAGAAAAGTATGACACGTCAAGTTAAAGATAAATGGTTGGATTGACAAGTGTCCTGTTGGTTATGGGAAATCCCCTCTCCCTGTGTCATTATTGTGGAAGTAAACGTACGTGTGCTCATTCCCATGTGTAGGAATAACGCTCTGATCT
>NW_018427648.1:0-244 GCF_002113885.1 Mizuhopecten yessoensis
CACTAAATACACCCTTAACCGATTTACAATAAATATCTTCTTAACCGATGTACACTAAATACACTCTTAACCTATGTACACTAAATACACTCTTAACCGATGTACACTAAATACACTATTAATCATTGTACTCTAAATATCTTTTTAACCGATGTACACTAAATACTCTTAACCGATGTACACTAAATATACTCTTAACTGATGTACATTAAATACACTCTTAACCTATGTACACTAAATACAC
>NW_018427649.1:0-244 GCF_002113885.1 Mizuhopecten yessoensis
CGCTCAACAAATGGCCAAAAGTGAGGCATTGTCAAGGTAGACATTTAATGTAAATTTTCCATGTCTCAACATACATGTTTATTATCGTATGACTTATCTGCTTTATTTCCATTGCAGCGATGAAGCAACGCTAGTGTTGCAGGAAGGTGAAGAACTTCTCAATCTATCATTGCCTATCAAACTCGAACGCGTATTCCCCAATTTAGAATTTATTCCAAACACTACAGTCAAGGGACTAAGGACT
>NW_018427650.1:0-244 GCF_002113885.1 Mizuhopecten yessoensis
TTTGGCTTTAATGTTGAACGTTCGCCCAGGTGAGGAAGGCAACGGGTTCTGTCCCCATGCCAGGACATGCAAAAGTCCTTAACAATTGTAGTTGTTATTTCCTACTTAACGTTCAGCATTTTGTGTAATGGCAACAACTTGTTCACCCGTTGTCAGTATAATGCGACCGGCCGGAATGCTGTGCTGGGGTGCCTTCGGAATGATATTTCAGTGAGATAGCACTATAAAGTCGGCATCAGATCCG
>NW_018427651.1:0-244 GCF_002113885.1 Mizuhopecten yessoensis
TGTGTATAATAACTGTGTGTAATAGTATGTGTGTAATACATGTGTCATAGTATGTATGTGTATAATAAGTGTGTTATAGTATGTATGTGTATAATAACTGTGTGTTATAGTATGTATGTGTATAATAACTGTGTGTAATAGTATGTGTGTGTATAATAACAGTGTGTTATAGTATGTATGTATATAATGACTGTGTGTAATAGTATGTATGTGTGTAGTACTTGTGTGTTATAGTATGTATGTG
>NW_018427652.1:0-244 GCF_002113885.1 Mizuhopecten yessoensis
AACTATTTATTGCGGGCGTAAACAATTAAGACCACCAAACACCGACAACAGAGTACTGCTTCAATAGTATAGAGAGAACTAAAGAGCGCGGGCATAAACAATTAAGACCACCAAACACTAACAATAGGGTATTGCATCAATTCTATAGAGATAACTATTTAGTTAGAGCGTAAACAATTAAGACCACAAAACACTGACCACAGAGTACTGCCTTAATAGTATAGAGAGAACGAAAGAGCGCGGG
>NW_018427653.1:0-244 GCF_002113885.1 Mizuhopecten yessoensis
CAGAACTTTATTTCTGGCGCATAATCACATAATTGTAGGAGCGGTGCTAATGCTATATATTAGTACATTGTAAATAGCAGTGAGGGCTATACTCTCAGTAATGCTGCTACTCACAGAAAGGATGTAGAATGGAATTGCAATACCGAATGAAATAATACTATGATCGTACGAACTAAGTTGAACCAACCGATCACTTAATCACGTCACGTTAACAGCTCAGCTATTAACATGAGCATATCACGTG
>NW_018427654.1:0-244 GCF_002113885.1 Mizuhopecten yessoensis
AAAAAAAACTAAATTACGAAATAGAAATAAATGTAAGTAAAATCAGTAAATATAATGGTATCTGATCGGAACGCACGAGTTAATCTGACAACAATTTGATGATGTGGCAACTTCTAAGTAACTGTCTGAACGCATCACACGCGGAACTTTCACAAGTAGAGCATCTTATCATTTTCAGGCTTGTTAGTTCTCGTGTAGGCGAGAAAACCACCATCCAGAGGTACGATACACCATTATCATTATT
>NW_018427655.1:0-244 GCF_002113885.1 Mizuhopecten yessoensis
AAATGTTTGAATAAAAACAATAAGTGAAGCTGCACAACTTCAGTGTATGCTGACTACGTCAGTGAGGTTTCGAAATGTTTGGATGAAAACTGTAGGAGAAGTTTTATAAGACTTGATGAATGTTCAAAAATCTATATATAGGAATATGGAATAAAGATTTTAAAGTCAATATTCTTATTGGTATTTGGTATTAAAAATGGTGTAAACTGAAATGTTAACAACATTATCAGGATATTTGAATAAG
>NW_018427656.1:0-244 GCF_002113885.1 Mizuhopecten yessoensis
CGGGTGTGCGTCCACAAGTGAATACACCTAAAATACCCATTACTTAGTAAAACACAAAAACAAAAATTTGACTTGAACTGCTCGGTGACTGACTAGAGAATGTCATTTTTCTGCGTTTCGAGAGTATAGCAGAAAATATTTGTCTGTACAGGTACGTCAGACAGGTGTAACGGGTGCTCATGAATATTCATGAGAGGTGTGTAGGCTGCACGAGGTGTCCGTGTCGGGTACAGGGGAGTAGTGG
>NW_018427657.1:0-244 GCF_002113885.1 Mizuhopecten yessoensis
CATCAGATTGCCATTGAGGAGGAACACAAGGACAGGACGGCTTTCACTGTAGGTCCACTGGGTTTCTGGGAGTTTAACCGCATGCCATTTGGATTGACGAACGCGCCTGCTACTTTCCAGAGGCTCATGGAACAAGCTATGGGGGAGTACAACCTCACCATTTGTCTGGTGTATATTGATGATTTGATCATATTCGCGGAGACCTATGATGAGCATTTGGACCGCCTCCAGAAGGTATTTGAAC
>NW_018427658.1:0-244 GCF_002113885.1 Mizuhopecten yessoensis
TCCTGTTGCTTGTCCCTCAATTCCTGTGGTTTGATCCTTACTTTGTGTCGTTTGTTCCTCACTTCATACGGTTTATCCCTCATTTATGGAGGTTGGTCCCTCACTTCCTGGGGTTGGTCCCTCACTTCCTGTTGTTTGTCCCTTACTTCAAGTTCCTCTTCGATTTGCCTTTCAGTTTCTGTGATTTGACTCTCACTTCCTATGATTTGTCCCTTCTTTCATATGGCAATATGTTCTCCACTTT
>NW_018427659.1:0-244 GCF_002113885.1 Mizuhopecten yessoensis
TCAAGAGTCACCATGTGGACGGTATGACCTTAATGAGTTGATTGGTCGTTAAGAGTCACCATGTGGATGGTATGATCTTAATGAGTTTATTGGCCGTTAAGACTACCGTGTGGCCCTTTATGACCTCAATGAGTTTATTGGCCGTTAAGACTACCATGTGGCCCTGTATGACCTTAATGAGTTGATTGGTCGTCAAGATTCACCATGTGGACGGTATGACCTTAATGAGTTTATTGGCCGTTAA
>NW_018427660.1:0-244 GCF_002113885.1 Mizuhopecten yessoensis
TATTTATGTAATGATACAATCAAATAATAAGCTTATATATACCATTAGCTTTGTTTGGAAGAACAGTATATTTGTATGCGTAAACATTTGTTTGTTTGCTCCTCATGCACCCCAAGAGTTGGAAGGTCGAGACTAGCGTGTGACACTATCTGTCAATTGAGCGGAAAATGCAAGCAAACAGATGGCCAGCTTAAGGGTTGGTGAACAAATGTATGTACTAACTCAAATTGAACAACAATTATGC
>NW_018427661.1:0-244 GCF_002113885.1 Mizuhopecten yessoensis
TTCAACATTATTTAAATTACATACAGTACACACTCTAAGACTACGTTCAATATGTATAGATATATCCCTTTGAAGACGTTCTTACTTTTTCTTTGCATTCTTGTCTTTCTCTAATAACATTATAACACATATCATCGTTTATTTCTGTTTCCCATATGTAATTCTATATAAATCATTTGTATGTTCAAAACCCATTTACCTTATTCTCTAACATATCTTTATAACATGCTTGCAAAATACGATT
>NW_018427662.1:0-244 GCF_002113885.1 Mizuhopecten yessoensis
TTTACAGGTAGTTACATAATATACACATCACCTTTACAGGTAGTTGCATAATATACACATCACCTTTACACGTAGTTACATATTATACATCTCACTTTTACAGGTATTAACATATTATACACCTCACTTTTACAGGTAGTTACATAATATACACCTCACCTTTACATGTAGTTACATAATATACATCTCACTTTTACAGGTAGTTACATATTATACATCTCACTTTTACACGTAGTTACATATT
>NW_018427663.1:0-244 GCF_002113885.1 Mizuhopecten yessoensis
TGCAATAAGATGTATGGCATATTTTATATATCCACTCCTACCTACGGTATGTTTGGTCACGGTTTGGTTATGTTGTGACCAGTTTTTGTGCCTGATTATATCTATTGGTACGTGCATATACTGTGTTGTACTATTAAGGTCCAAAAATACGGAAATGTATCAGTTAAAAAATGTTTAAAAAGTCGTTTCAAGGTTTGTGTCTGCAATAAGATGTATGGCATATTTTATATATCCACTCCTACCT
>NW_018427664.1:0-244 GCF_002113885.1 Mizuhopecten yessoensis
CTATAGTGTGTCAAATTGAAATATGCTATCGTATGCCATAGTTAAGTCAGCTATAGTGTTATGTTAAAGTCAGAAATAGTATGTCAGATTAAAGTCAGCTATTGTGTGTCAGAGTTAAGTAAGCTATACTATGTCATGTTTAAGTCAGCTATAATGTGTCAGGCTTAAGTCAGCTATATTGTGTTAAGTTTAAGTCAGCTGTAGTATGTCAGAGTAAAGTCGGCTATAGTGTGTCACGGTTAAG
>NW_018427665.1:0-244 GCF_002113885.1 Mizuhopecten yessoensis
ATTGGTTACTATGTACGATCACATTAGTCATTATGTACGATCACAATAGTCATTATGTATGATCACATTAATCACTATATACGATCACATTGGTTACTATGTACGATCGCATCAGTCACTATGTACGATCACATTATTCATTATGTACAATCACATTAGTCATTATGTACGATCATATTAGTCACTATGTACAATCACCTTAGTCACTATGTACGATCACATACGTCACTATGTACGATCACAT
>NW_018427666.1:0-244 GCF_002113885.1 Mizuhopecten yessoensis
TTGGTATGTCAGTTACTTTACTGTACAAGGTTAATATGTCAGTTAAATTACTGTACAATGTTGATATGTCAGTTACTGCTAGTATACAAGTTGATTTGTCAGTTACTATAAAAGTTGATGTCAGTTACTATACAAGTTGTTATGTCAGTTACTATACAAGTTGATATGTCAGTTACTATGCTATACAAGTTGATATGTAAGTAACTATAAAAGTTGATATGTCAGTTACTATACAAGTTGATAT
>NW_018427667.1:0-244 GCF_002113885.1 Mizuhopecten yessoensis
AACGGAATTTAGTTCAATTTTTTAATAAACTGACAAATATTTACACTGTACGGAACTGGTTGTTTTTTAAATGATAATGACAACAAAGAATGAAAAGTTAATTCTGCATTGCCTCCAGATTCCGGGTATAGTTTCAGATTAATGGAATCAATATCATAACCCAACCTACTTTTTGTCATACAAACAGACGCCATTCTGTCAGTACAGTTTTCAGTTTTCAATTCACCATCACTGTATAATATAG
>NW_018427668.1:0-244 GCF_002113885.1 Mizuhopecten yessoensis
GGAATAACTTGAATGAAAAGAGCTAATCTCCATTCTAAGTTATTAACTTGCTTATGTACGTCTGGACGTTCGTCTCCAATGTCACTTGGCTTATAATTGGTGGAGTACCAGATAATAGCATTGATAATGGAGGCAACAATAATACCGAAGGTGGTCATCAATTGGTAACAGGCTGAAAGAGCACCTCTAATTTTGGCTGGAGCAACTTCAGAAATGTAGGTTGGACAGAGGACACCGTTACAAC
>NW_018427669.1:0-244 GCF_002113885.1 Mizuhopecten yessoensis
CCCATCCAACTGGTACCCAAGCATGTCAAAATCTGAAGGTGAATGGGTAAAAACCTAAAGGCTGATTTAACATCTAGTTTTCCCAGTAAAGATCCTTGGCTTAGGTTACTAATCATTTCAACCACCTTGTCAAACTATTTTACCGAGCATAATTTAGGATCAATATTGGCATTGACACTTTCCCCAGGAGGGTACGAAAGATGAGTAATCAAACTCCACCCGCCCGACGACTTAGGCACCACCC
>NW_018427670.1:0-244 GCF_002113885.1 Mizuhopecten yessoensis
TGCAACAAAGGTGAAAATTATACATTATTGGTGTTTTACCTATTTGATATAATTTTGCTATTTTGAATTTTTTGACACTGCAAAACGTGAAAAACAACAACAACGACAATGTGGCATACAAAGAAGCACATTGACCGCCTAAACTTTGTCGTTTAATATTTACAGAAACACGTTGCTGTTTAAGAAAGGGAAACAGGTATTCCTTCGATCAATCGAATATTAAATCAAGTTAAATACTATGTTA
>NW_018427671.1:0-244 GCF_002113885.1 Mizuhopecten yessoensis
AGTGATTCGAGACAAAATCACCGTCAACGGAAAGGCAAATATTGCAATGACCAAAGCTCTGAAGATGTTAAAGGGAAATTTGTAAGTTATTTTAATACAGAATTATTCAGAACAAGGCGTCATATAGCTACCCTAATGATAAATAAGATACTACTTAAATTAATTTAAACGAAAAAAAACACCCAAAAAACACCCAATATAATTTTTTCACATATGTGCCTATTTAATTTTGGAAAACACGTTA
>NW_018427672.1:0-244 GCF_002113885.1 Mizuhopecten yessoensis
TCTCTGTGGATACCTGTTTGTCTATTATAGAGATTATAATCTCTGCGGATACCTGTTTATCTATTATAGAGATAATAGTTTCTGTGGATACCTGTTTGTCTATTATAGAGATTATAGTCTTTGTAGATACCTGTTTGTCTATTATATATATTATAATCTCTGTGGATACCTGTTTGTCAATTATAGAGATTATAGTCTTTGTAGATACCTGTTTGTCTATTATAGAGATTATAGTCTCTGTGGA
>NW_018427673.1:0-244 GCF_002113885.1 Mizuhopecten yessoensis
AAGTACATGCATGCAATGATAATATACAAATATTTAAATTTGAAAAAAGGAAGTGCATGATGTTGCGATTTGTTCTAATGCTCTTCTAGATTTTTAAAAAATACAGTCGCATAAAACTATCAGCTTATGTTAATCATCTCCATATTAAATTATTTTACTTTTTTAAATAATGTTTTAAAAAGAACACCTTTATTTGGCTATTTTGTAATCAAAATAGAGATTTAGATATTTAAATCTCATATAA
>NW_018427674.1:0-244 GCF_002113885.1 Mizuhopecten yessoensis
AGTTGGCTGGGCATTCACACGAAAAAATGGCAAGGGAAACTCTAAATTTAAAATTACTAAACAGGAGAAAATTACTTTTGAGAAAGAAAATCATAATCTCGCTTCTAGGTATGTGAACTTTCTCTATTTGTTTTACGGTCAAACGTGTAACACACTGACAGCTTCAGATGATATACATGTACATAAAAGCAAAGCCAATCACTCACTACCATATTCCTGTACGATAAGAATTTATTGAAATACC
>NW_018427675.1:0-244 GCF_002113885.1 Mizuhopecten yessoensis
ATATATACGGACAATGGGGGCACGTGCCAACGGTGTCATGGTTAAAATAGGATAATTATTTGGAGTAGCCTCCCCTTACCTGGGCGAGGTGTGGTGGGTGCTGGGGTGACAGGTTGAGGTGGTATAACTATTATTGTTTTATTAAGCTCGTCTATCTGTTTCTTTATTCCTATAAGGTCGATTTCTAAAACTTCCACTCGGTTACAACAGCGAGTCATATTCGTTATAAGCGTCTGGAAAATAA
>NW_018427676.1:0-244 GCF_002113885.1 Mizuhopecten yessoensis
ACGGACCTAACATACATGTATGTCATACACACAGACATAACAAACCTGTATGTTATACACATGGACCTAACATACATGTTTGTCATACAAATGGACCTAACATACATGGATGTCATACAACAGACCTAACATACATGTATGTCATACACATGGACCTAACATACAAGTTTGTCATACACACGGACCTTATATACCTGTTTGTCATACACATGGACCTAACATACATGTATGTCATACACATGGA
>NW_018427677.1:0-244 GCF_002113885.1 Mizuhopecten yessoensis
ATGATGTTATATGTATGCATGTATATTTGCTATTATATGTATGTAAGATATTATATGTATCAATGATATTGTTTGTATGCATGCTATGTCTAGTATGTATGTATTTGCTATAACTTATTAGCATGTATGCTGTTAAAAGTATGCACGTAATTATATGTATGTACGTATGTTATTATATGTATAAATGCTATAATATGTTTGTATGCTATACCGTATATGCATGTATGCTGTTATATGTATGCAT
>NW_018427678.1:0-244 GCF_002113885.1 Mizuhopecten yessoensis
TACTAATAATAGAATACACCTACTACTAATAGAGGACCACAATGGAGGTTTTTACTAATGCATTGAATTACATAAGATGTTCATCGTCACAACAGTTACAGTCATTTGACGACCTATGGTGGGGCTACTCAGGGGTTATTTTGATATGTCATCGTCCTGATATTTCATAACCTGCACACCAAAGCATGACAAACTCCGGTAATACTTGTCTACTGACCAACCAGACGTTCCCTGTGAGACATAG
>NW_018427679.1:0-244 GCF_002113885.1 Mizuhopecten yessoensis
ACATACAAAGCCATGCAAGTACAAACTGTATACCGGGAAATTGTTACCCGTCGACAGTAAAATTCATTTTCGACCCAAATCAAATTTGCCCTTCGCATTTCATTACTTTGTATATTATGTTGTTTACAAGTGTTCGCTGTAATTATCAATTTTAGAATGTCAGAAGATCTGTCAAGAACGTTTTCAGAAATAGTGATAATACATATTAACCGTCACATTCCAAGATAGCTGCATGTTGGCCATA
>NW_018427680.1:0-244 GCF_002113885.1 Mizuhopecten yessoensis
CAGTGGGGCGCTGTGACTTTAATTGGAACGTTGTGGTTTTCGGGTGCAGTGACTAATCCCATATATTTTCTAGATACGCCAGACGACACATACCAGCCGGAAACTGGATTTCAAGTCGAAACTTACAGAGACAAGGGTAGGTTATTTACACATAACATGTATAATGTCATAGTAATAGACTTTGTACCTTTAAAATTTAATGATCAAACTCTACTTTATGATTCACACTAACACATTGAATAAA
>NW_018427681.1:0-244 GCF_002113885.1 Mizuhopecten yessoensis
TGGTTCCTCAAAAGTACACATTCTTCTGGCTGAAATAATTATATACATGTTCTCTATCAGTCATTGCTTTTCTCTTGAAAACAAATCCTGATTGACAGCTGTATGCCGTTTATATAATCAACTGAAATATTCAAACTTCCAATTAACAAATTTTATAGGAGCGATCTCGTGTTTGTCTTAAGTTTATCTGCACCAGAAACTTGCAATAAACAGAAGATAGCTAACGGTGTCTCATTGAATATTA
>NW_018427682.1:0-244 GCF_002113885.1 Mizuhopecten yessoensis
AACCTGAAGCCGCATTTGTGGGGACAATACGTTTACATTCGATCTCCTAGGGACTATCAAACTCTCATCTCTCAATCAAACCCGAAGCCGCATTTGTGGGGAAAATACGTTTACATTCGATCTTCTAGGGACTATGTGTATCGTTTGACTATGTGTATGAAAGCAATGATCATATTGGTTCTTCAGGTATTTGATTTACCAATGAACGCCTTCGTAATAGAATGAAGACGGCTTGTATGGATTT
>NW_018427683.1:0-244 GCF_002113885.1 Mizuhopecten yessoensis
GCTTGCCACTTGTTATTGGCCAATTTGATTTGTATTATTTCAGTGTAAAGTCGATGGTTGGCATTTGGTTTGGCTGTCATCTTTGATAGAACTTCATCGGTCTTATTTATTTATCATTTATATGTATGCTATGACCTTTCAGGCTTTCAGTTAATGTGATAGTATAGTATATTGTTTTTGATCAATCATCTCAAATATGTAATCAAGAAAAAACAAACTTAATGAGAATAAAGCCGACATGTCA
>NW_018427684.1:0-244 GCF_002113885.1 Mizuhopecten yessoensis
GGCTGCCGAGGTAGCAGAGGAGATGGACAGGGAAAATGAAGAGGACGTGTATGACGGTTTTAAAGGAATATCCATTATGACGGATGCTAGGCATGGCTGGCGAAAAAATGCAACACAAAGTGACATAATTGCATTAGGACTGAAGACCCACAAGATTGTTGGTGCTGTGACAGTTACCCGTACAGATGACCCTATCAGTCAGAGACATGAACTATTTGGGTCTAGAAAACTGTACGAACAGTTT
>NW_018427685.1:0-244 GCF_002113885.1 Mizuhopecten yessoensis
TATGGTACCATAAACATGTGTCTCCCATTGATGAAAGATGACCCTGTAGACTTGTCCACGTGTAACACATGGTCATCTTTCAGCACTTCGTCCAAAATATTTTTTATTCACCATGGAAGACATGACTTTATATCAAA
The DNA here is from genome assembly GCF_002113885.1 of Mizuhopecten yessoensis. Taxonomy (NCBI): domain Eukaryota; kingdom Metazoa; phylum Mollusca; class Bivalvia; order Pectinida; family Pectinidae; genus Mizuhopecten; species Mizuhopecten yessoensis. The sequence goes on from NW_018427685.1 coordinate 138, forward strand.
TAGTACTATATATACTCTGAGGCCCACTGATAGATATATTCCGACATATCCCAATTTGACATCATTATCAAAACAATTGTGTATTTCATCAAATTATATAAAAAAAA
>NW_018427686.1:0-244 GCF_002113885.1 Mizuhopecten yessoensis
TTCGATAGATAATGAAATATGTAATTGGTATATTTTAACGAGTTTTGCTTTTGATAACAAATGTTATCCCGTAACTAAGATACTGAGAACTTCGTCAGTGCAAACCATGCAGTGTGTACGTCCGAAAATATAGCAATGGGAAATCCACAGACTGGCAAGGCTGAATGTGTCACTGCTATCAATACGTGTCATCCACTGATAGCTAAACACGTCTACCAAATGAGTATTTTACTATTGATACTGT
>NW_018427687.1:0-244 GCF_002113885.1 Mizuhopecten yessoensis
AAATACAGACAACTGTTAGTCTATAAAGTGTGTGGGGGTGAAGGCTTGGTGTAACAGCCTGATACACTCTTTATACCACACATATAGACAATTGTTAAGTCTATAAAGTGAGGGGGTGAAGGCCTGGTATAACAGCCTGACAGACTCTTTCTACTACACATACAGACAATTGTATAAAGTGTGGGGGCTGAAGGCCAGTTGTAACGGCTGACAGACTCTTTGTACAGCACATACAGACAATTGT
>NW_018427688.1:0-244 GCF_002113885.1 Mizuhopecten yessoensis
AGAGTGTGCAGGATAAATGGAAGGAGATAGAGAGTAGAGGGTAGAATGTGAAGAATACATGGAAGGAGATAGAGAGTAGATGATAGGGTGTAGAGTATGTAGGGGACAGGGAAGGGGATAGAGGATAGGGGTAGAATGTGCAGGGTACATAGAAGGGGATAGAGGAAAGGGGTAGAGTGTGCAGGATACATGGAAGGGTTAGAGAGTAGAGGGTAGGGGGTAGAGTGTGCAAGGTACAGGGAAG
>NW_018427689.1:0-244 GCF_002113885.1 Mizuhopecten yessoensis
GGATTTATGTCATTAACATAAGTAACATCCTATATCAAATGTCCGTCCGCATTAACATACAACGGTACTTCAGATACAAAAGTACCCTATCAATTTCCTACAGTTATTCTAAACCCATTAATTCAAACATTTCAGATACAAGTACACGCTAAAGCAGCTGAATTTAGATGATCTAAGAATGAGTCCTCCTTCAGGATTTGTGTTTTGCTCCACGTCCAAATGCTACTATGGTCTGGCTGGACAT
>NW_018427690.1:0-244 GCF_002113885.1 Mizuhopecten yessoensis
AGTGTATTTACAGTGTAAGACAGTGTATTACAGTGTATTAACAATGTATTTACAGTGTTATACAGTGAAATTACAGTGCTATTCAGTGTATTTACATTGCTATTCAGTGTATTTGCATTGTTATACAGTGTATTTACAGTGGTAGACGGTGTATGTACAGTGTTATAAAGTATCTTTACAGTGCTATACAGTGTATTTTCAGTGTTATACAGTATATTTACAGTGTTAGACAGTGTATTTACTG
>NW_018427691.1:0-244 GCF_002113885.1 Mizuhopecten yessoensis
TAATAATGTAGGCACTTTCTACCTTGTCTAGGTCGGGTTGTAGATCTGAGATCGATATATTTTTCAATAACACAGCCACGCGAGGGCTGGCATGACAATCGGCTGTATATGTCTTTTGTAATGCTATGATATAATACTAAATATTTGATGAAAAGCTGACAAAGCTGGATCACATAGACAGGACTATATATACCCATGTTATTAGTATTAAAGGGTGTTTAATCTTTCTTTATAATTATAAATT
>NW_018427692.1:0-244 GCF_002113885.1 Mizuhopecten yessoensis
TATATATATATATATATTTTAAAAAACACAATTATTTTCGGTATTAAATAAAAGAACAAATCAAAACCCCAAATGCTAGTGTAGTAGATGAACAAGATATGATATAAATCAACAAAATTGATTAATGATTTCGTCAGGAAGCCAAAGCAATGTCGTAAAAACTATTGTTCGCTAAATTCAAACCTCGTCGGAACGATACAAACGTCTAATTTTGAGTTCAAACTACCAGCGATACCACATTTGT
>NW_018427693.1:0-244 GCF_002113885.1 Mizuhopecten yessoensis
TGTTGATATAAACCCCTAAAGTAAAGGGTAACAACGTACAGATTGCTGATATAAACCCCTAAAGTAAAGGGTACCAACGTACAGATTGTAGATCTTAACCCTGATGGTAAAGGGTACCAACTTATAGATTGTAGATCTAAACCCTGAGGGTAAAGGGTACCAACTTACAGATTGTTGATATCAAACCCTTAAAGTAAAAGGTACCAACTTACAGATTGTAGATCTAAACTCTGAGGGTAAAGGG
>NW_018427694.1:0-244 GCF_002113885.1 Mizuhopecten yessoensis
ATTTGTTCTGAAGAACCAAACGGAATGGATTCATAAGATTTGGCTGGTACCTTCTAGGGATAGAGCTAACAAAGTTTGAGAAAGAACATGACCTTGACCTACTTTCAAGGTCACAGGAAAAAATATGTCAAACAATTTCTGAAGAAGAACCAAAAATCATATGATAATATTTGGCAGGTAGTTTTAACAGAAGGAGCCGACAAAGTTTGCGAGTGAAATATTTGTAGTACAATATAATATTTAA
>NW_018427695.1:0-244 GCF_002113885.1 Mizuhopecten yessoensis
TTTTCATATCAAAGCTTTTAATGCAGTAACAACTTTGTTAAGATCATGCATATGTCTTTAAAGACCACGTATATATTTAGTAAGTGTCAAACAAAATAACTTATAATATAAACCTAGTATCAACCGTCTATATAGACCGTCTGCCTATTACTATCATCAAAATATAAAGTTACCAAAACATTAAACAATCATTACTTTGTATTACCATATCTATAAAGACCACATGTCTAACTCCATCCATAAT
>NW_018427696.1:0-244 GCF_002113885.1 Mizuhopecten yessoensis
AAGACGACACTTCTACATATTCAATAATTTGGTTCGGAAAGCCAAACGAAGTAAGTACTAACCGAACCATACGACCATTTAGGACTCAAAAGTGTTGCTAAATATCAACGGAACAAGATCTGAAGATATTTAGAAATAATAGATACAAATATATATATGAATAGACATGGAGCGAGGTGCCTCAAAAGGGACTGATTCATTTTCAAATGTTAAAACAATCGGTTTAAAAAGATGATTTCTTTTT
>NW_018427697.1:0-244 GCF_002113885.1 Mizuhopecten yessoensis
TTACCAAAATAATATGAACATTAAATTTAAACTGAAGACAATGTTTTAAGAGAGTTTAAAAAAATAAACAAAACGATGGATGATGATTTTATATTTATATTCTCAGAAAATTGAGAAATAGTTACTTTAGTAGCATTAAACACAAAAATAAAAATATATCGGGATCAGAAAATTATTTATTTAAAACTGTTTTCATTATATAATCTGTATGTTTCGGATATTTAAAACAAATTTTGCAGAAGGC
>NW_018427698.1:0-244 GCF_002113885.1 Mizuhopecten yessoensis
CAGTTAAAGATAGGCAAAAAGGCAAGACATACACGATAATAACTCCAAAATCTAGTGTTTCATTTCAGAGGGATAACGAATGCCGTAGATAAACTAATGCGTTCACAATTTAACGTGATAAAACATCGAATAACGCTCAAGTTAGATGTCATCACGTTCAATTTTATCATTCAGAATGTGAAACACGTATGTTTGTCTTGCGTTTGACACCGTGCAATAGGGGAAGCAACTCAACTATTAAAGA
>NW_018427699.1:0-244 GCF_002113885.1 Mizuhopecten yessoensis
TACATTTTGTCCCTGTACGTTGACACTGATACATTTTGACCCCGTACGTTGACACTGTGGTACATTTTGTCCCCGTGCGTTGACACTGTGGTCCATTTTGTCCCCATACGTTGACGCTCTGTTACATTTTGTCCCCGTTCGTTGACACTGTGGTCCATTTTGTCCCCATACGTTGACACGGTAATACAATTCTTCTTAACACGTTTACACTGTGGTCCATTTTGTCCCCGTTCGTTGACACTGT
>NW_018427700.1:0-244 GCF_002113885.1 Mizuhopecten yessoensis
AACATTGTACATCACAAAGGGCTGTAAAACAGAACAATGTACATCACAAAGGGATTAAATACAAAACATTGTATATCCATCACAAAGGGTTGTAATACAGAACAATGTACATCACAAAGGGATTTAATACAGAACATTGTATATCCATCCCAAAGGCTGTAATATACAATATTGTACATATCAAACAGGGCTGTAATAAAGAACATTGTACATCACACAGGGCTGTAATATAGAACATTGTACA
>NW_018427701.1:0-244 GCF_002113885.1 Mizuhopecten yessoensis
TCGTGACTAGGTATCGTTGATAGGGTAGTCGCGACCAGGCTAGTCTATATATAGTTGATAGAGCTAGTCATGACCAGGGAAATAGTCGTGGTTATTAGAGAGTGCCGTAGTTGTATACTAGTATGTATAAGGCTGTCGGGCTCGGCGCGACTAGGTCATCTAGGTAGCTGACTATAGAGCTATTATAGTGACTAGGGCTAGCCGCGTCGTGGTCGTCGAGTTGTGTACTGGCTGGATTGTACGG
>NW_018427702.1:0-244 GCF_002113885.1 Mizuhopecten yessoensis
ATCTTAATTGTCTACTTTTTTCGAACCAATAACATTTGATTCCCATATTTGTATAACGAACAATACAAGAAGATTCAGCTAAAACAGTCCCTAGTGACTGTGATTGCATTTCGGCCTTGTCTTAACGACGTTGAGTTCGATATGCCCGTTTTGTTCTCACTTCGGTATTCTGTTAGTTCCATTGATGAGTTGTTAACACTTCTCTTTTGGTCGAATTCGCCTTGTTAAGTCTCTGTATATATTT
>NW_018427703.1:0-244 GCF_002113885.1 Mizuhopecten yessoensis
CAGCGTAGAGCTCACTCAATCTATGATGTAATACTGAGTTAATTATATCACAATGAATTTTATATTCTTCAAACGACGGATATCCACATTTATATTCTAAGTTCTTTAAATGACAGATATCAACTGGCACATTTAAATTCTAGATTTTTCAAACGACTGATATCTACATTTAAGTTCTAAGTTCTTTAAATAACTGATTTCCACATTTGAATTCTATGTTTATAAATGACAGATATCCACATTT
>NW_018427704.1:0-244 GCF_002113885.1 Mizuhopecten yessoensis
ACTGCAGATAGGCCCCAGTCTAGTCCGATTTAATCTGTTGCTGATCTGTTGCTGATGTAATCTGTCGCTGAGGTAATCTGTTGCTGAGGTAATCTGTTGCTGATGTATTCTATTGCTGAGGTAATCTGTTGCTGAGGTAACTGCTAATGAGATCTGTAAAGGGGTTTATCAAGCCCAAATGCTTGCAGTTTCCCAAGTTACAATCCATGAGATATGCAATCAAAAGCCCTGAACAAGTCCAAAA
>NW_018427705.1:0-244 GCF_002113885.1 Mizuhopecten yessoensis
CTCAATCCCTACGGTAGAAGAAGGATTTAAAGGTTTTACTCTATAACCCTATTTAGCCCCGGCCCTCTGCCCGTAGGAGGGTTACACCATCCATTTATACAAAAATGAGTCCCTTTGGTCCAATGATACTCCATTCTAAATTAGAATAAATTCACTTCATATATAGAGTAGGAGAAGGATTTTACAGGTTTTACCTCTTTTTCCCCTATTGGACCCCGCCTCTTTGCCCCAAGGGGTGCGACAC
>NW_018427706.1:0-244 GCF_002113885.1 Mizuhopecten yessoensis
ACTTATCACCTTAAGCTCATAGCTTGCCTGTTTCACTCCAATATTTAACGGATAGGAAAATGTATCCTCAAGACTCAATTGGCATATATTTTTCACATTAATCTTGAAATGTTTAAACATATTATTTTGTGACATAATAAGTGCTTTAATCAAGCATGGATGAGTTATCACTTGCAAGGGGTGAAAGAGATTGTTGATAGAATTAAAAAAGTTGAGATATGCCAATTGAGTTTCTGCCCTTCTC
>NW_018427707.1:0-244 GCF_002113885.1 Mizuhopecten yessoensis
TGTACTGTGTTAACCTAGTGTCCTATAACATAAGCTGACCAGTGACCATTTGACCGTCGATCTGTGGTGGTCCGATTTTATTTGGCTAAAGCAGTCAATGTCATTTTCCTGTTATGCATTGGGCATTCATATTACTTACGAACCGCATTTAAAAGCAGTTTAATGCCTAATGTACATATTATATATACAGATTAAACGTTTTAAAATATTCATTGGTTCGATAACGGAATTAAACGAAGATAGA
>NW_018427708.1:0-244 GCF_002113885.1 Mizuhopecten yessoensis
ATTTGTCAGGGATTTTACAAGACCCTTTTCGGGTCCAAAGAACAGACCCTTTTCAGATCCAAAGAACTGACCCTTTTACAGTTACCAGCTGGGGTGGTGATTGTGGTCTAGATATTTTCGGATTTCCATAGATATCAGTTGCAATGTTGATATATAGTGTTCTTTTTAGTATGATACCCATATATATTGCATCCATTACGCATGTACATGTATCTTCCCGTAGGTATTCCAATTGGTATTATTT
>NW_018427709.1:0-244 GCF_002113885.1 Mizuhopecten yessoensis
TCACTTTCACGGAAATGGCAGACGATTTGCTCCCAAGAGAGGTTTACGTCCATTAACGAAGAATAGTTGCAAGAGATCTTTAAACATAAAGATTCGTTAAATATCAGAGGAAACACAAACAGTGCTGTGAAACTTTTCCGACTCTAAATGTATTTAAATGCAAAAGCTAAAGTTTTCAAGTTTTGCTCAATTTTTCGTAAGTTATTGACTTTTAATTTTGGCCTTGGTAAACAAATTCTTGGCC
>NW_018427710.1:0-244 GCF_002113885.1 Mizuhopecten yessoensis
AGTAGGTTTGGCATAGCCTTGTAGCCGATACCAACTTTTTTGGGCTAGGCAGTAGTTTTGTCATAGCCTTGTAGCCTAGTAGGTTATACCAACACTGTTAGGCTAGGAAGTAGGTTTGTCTAGCCTTGTAGCTGATACCAACGTTTTTTATAATAAGCAGTAGATTTGCCTTGTAGCGGATACCAACGCTGTTAGGCTTGGCAGTAGGTTTGTCATAGCCTTGTAGCTGATACCAACACTTTGA
>NW_018427711.1:0-244 GCF_002113885.1 Mizuhopecten yessoensis
GCAGATGGACAACATGGGGGATGCTTACCTCATGGACGGCGTCGCCTACATGTGGGGAATGATTTCTGGAGGCATGGAGGAGGACTACCAAACTAACCACGCCAAGGCCAAGGTCAGTGTCTCTCGACAGAAGAAGGTCAGGTCTATTTATAGTAGAATTGTAGTAGGTCAAGGTCATTGTCTATTGATAGATGTAATTAAAGGACAGGAGTTTCACACATTTCTGTGTTTTATTGACAAAAAA
>NW_018427712.1:0-244 GCF_002113885.1 Mizuhopecten yessoensis
TGCGCACGCTATTTTTGGTGCGTTGTGCGGTACCACAACTGTAGATTTGTTGTGTACCACACAAAAGACAGGTGCTGCCCGTTAGCTTATGGCATTCTGGTATGACATTCTGTAGTGTATCAAAATGCAATAAGTTTACTTAAATTGATCCAACTGTTGGTATGCTTTTAATTCTTTGCAAGAAATAAATATCAAATGATTTTAAAATACTAAAAATCAAGAATACTGTTCTTGTGTTACTTTT
>NW_018427713.1:0-244 GCF_002113885.1 Mizuhopecten yessoensis
TGATATTTTGAATACAGCGACTACACAATGACGTCATCAATGTATTATCGTCGGTGGCATTTGTTAATGTTCCGAAGTTAACATTTCCTGTTTTCGGAAACGTGAAACTTTCAATTTGTTTGGAAAATTGAGAATTTTCTCGTTACCAATATTTACCTACAAATACTGATACAATTACTGTCACTATTAGAAGTGATGCAAAAAACATAATTTTGTCTATAAAATTCATGACGTCATCCTTGTC
>NW_018427714.1:0-244 GCF_002113885.1 Mizuhopecten yessoensis
ATTTATTTAAAACATATATAATTTGGTAGTCAGTGTGTCCACGAGCGGACAACTGTTAACCTGTTGGCCATGTGGTACTGTGGAGTTTCTCCCATACGCATGTTGTGAACAAGGTCACGTTGCATAACTGCACGATTATTCCTCAGTTGAAGGACAGGCCTTTTCAAGGCCTGTACAAACCCTGTTACATGATATATACATGTGATTAAGTGTAAATGCCCTAGCAGGGGCATCAATATCCAAT
>NW_018427715.1:0-244 GCF_002113885.1 Mizuhopecten yessoensis
TCTGTCTCATTAGGTATTTTATCACCAGCATCGAACACTAAAGAACATTTTACAATTAAAAACAAAAAGCCCATAAGATCTGCAACCTACAATTATTTGCATAATATACTAATATACATGTTCAGTACTATCGTCATAAAAGTAGCCATATCAAGTAAACAATTATCCGTATTGGATATAAAACAAGAATTCCACGGACGTGGATGTGTCGCCTGCGCAGGAAGCTGGGAGATTACGAAGAAAT
>NW_018427716.1:0-244 GCF_002113885.1 Mizuhopecten yessoensis
AAATTATGCTGCCAGTATGCTGCAGGCTAAGCCAGCATGCCAGCAAGCCAGCATGCCAGCAGCCTGGCCAATGGCCCTTTTGTTACCATGCTGCCAGTATGCTGCAAGCTAAGCTTGTCCGACATCAAAACTTCTCTGTGACGTCACTGTAAACACGCGTCATCATATAGTGTTGACTGTGACGTCACTGTTAACACACGTTGACACATTTGACCCCTGTGACCTTGAAAGTAGGTCAAGGTAA
>NW_018427717.1:0-244 GCF_002113885.1 Mizuhopecten yessoensis
AATTCTGCTCTCAAACTACCAACAAAGGGAGGTAATCTGAAAATTGAAAAATTGAATAGGTTTATAGTTTTCATGAATAAAATTACTTTTTGGGTGAAATATGATGCTTTGAGATCATGTGCATGTGTATATGTGTTATGTTGTTTGATGATGTCATAGTAACTATGACATCATCAAGGCTCACTGATATCAAAATGATCACTAGGAAACTCATCACAACAACAAACTAGCAACAGACACACTT
>NW_018427718.1:0-244 GCF_002113885.1 Mizuhopecten yessoensis
CACTGAAGTTGTGCAGCTTCACTTATTGTTTTTATTCAAACATTTTCAAACCAAGCGGCGCCCGGGTTTGATCTGTAAACACCTTGTCCACTTCCGGTGCTTTCCCATGCGTCATAGCTTTCTGGGAAATTAAGACCACATACTGTATACAAAAATATGATAGTTAACCTTACGGTATCTGTATTTATTTAAGCATCGAACATGTTGTTTGCTTGCAAAGCTGTGTCATTCAAATAGATCATAA
>NW_018427719.1:0-244 GCF_002113885.1 Mizuhopecten yessoensis
GCAAGATGCATGCGTGTAGTGTATGCGTGTGTGTTTTGGGAGGGTTTGCATCCTTTAGCATCGCCGCGGTGCTGCTATGTATATCATCGACGGAGATTAACCGGCATAAATCAAGACATGTTAAATCTTAATTCAAATTCGCGTCTACATAAGCTTTTATTGAAATTTTGTTAAGAAAATACCCTAACCGGAGTTACTTAATTATTCCCCTATTCTTAATATCACTAGATGCCTTATACATCTA
>NW_018427720.1:0-244 GCF_002113885.1 Mizuhopecten yessoensis
CTGAATAACCAAAATGCCCAGGGTGATGATATTTGGCCAGTAGTTTGCTGGCAGGAAGGGCTACCAAGTTTGTTCGCATGAATGACCTTCACTCATATTCAATGTCATAGGGGTCAATTGTTTTAAATAGAACTTTAAAAAACTTATTCTGGATAATCGAAAGGACGAGGATGTTGATATTAATTCAGGAGCATGCTAAGATGAAGGGCTACCAAGTTTGTTAAAATGAATGACCTTGACTCAT
>NW_018427721.1:0-244 GCF_002113885.1 Mizuhopecten yessoensis
TTTACACATTTATTGCATATTCAAAGCTGCGAAGTGCTTACTAATGAGATAGGAAGGCACATCAGCTTTCAATTGTGGTAAAAGGAGAAAATAGAGACACAAAGCCTAAATCATCCAAAAGTATGTATTCCCGGAAATTTGGGACACATAAGTTACATATATCATCATTTGGTTTGTAAGAAGTCTGTTTGAAGGGATTGAATGACATCTACAAAATCTGGATTTTGGTTAAATAAATGTTTTC
>NW_018427722.1:0-244 GCF_002113885.1 Mizuhopecten yessoensis
CTAAACAAAAATAAACCGCAATAAAACGACTTGGCAGAGACGTATGGTATATTGCAGTGGCGGATCCAGAGGTTTTTTGGGGGGTTTCAGGAACACACACACACCCCCTGATAATAAAAAAATGCCATCCCTAATGATGATACCAATAAAACGTGTAAAATTATCCTGAACACCTTATTTTAGGTCCAAAAATAGCTGTAACAAATTCTCAGGTCCATGCAGTTTTTACTATATGAAAACATGA
>NW_018427723.1:0-244 GCF_002113885.1 Mizuhopecten yessoensis
ATGCATTATGGATGTGGAAAAGTGCTGGAAAACTCACAGATCCTAGCAATCGGAACCGTAAGGATAAAAACCGGACAAAACAGGAACTTATAAAACTACAGCGACAACACTCTCAAAAACTCCGACAGGAAACTCTTCAAACAATTAAGGATAACAGAGGGGACAGCAATACTTTCTACAGTCTAATAAACAAACAGCAAAAGCAGAAAAGCACTAGAACCAATGTACTGGTGATAGACTCAGC
>NW_018427724.1:0-244 GCF_002113885.1 Mizuhopecten yessoensis
TACACAAACAATGTATGTATCAAACGTGTCGCAACGTTTCAATACCGACTAACCCCTTTGTCATAGCTTTACAAAGAGACCAGTCGGTCTTGAAACGTTGCTTCACTCTTAAAACGTACATTGTTTGTGTAGAAAGTAAAATGCAGATATCTCTTTCGACAACAGTTTTCGATTTAAAGGTTAAAATGGATTTGTCACACATAATTCATCGCGGTAGCCTACCGTAAAGGTATAAGTTATGTTA
>NW_018427725.1:0-244 GCF_002113885.1 Mizuhopecten yessoensis
CATATAAAATACATGTAAATCGCTTGACCAGTCTATAGAAAAAGCATCGACAGCACAAGCATTCGGATCTGGTAAATATGATATATATTGAGGAAGTTGATTGTTCAGCCTTGAAGCAAATAAGTCAGTTGAATTGACCAAATGAAACTGTTGACTGATTAAGTCGAAGATATTGGGGTTTAACATCCACTCCAGATTATTGTTTAATTGCACACGCCTACCACCCATTTTGTTGATATACTGC
>NW_018427726.1:0-244 GCF_002113885.1 Mizuhopecten yessoensis
GGGGGGAAAGGAAATCATAAAATGGATTTTGTCGTTACCGTTTAGAATGTTATTTCTCTCCACATGTTACACACATGAAATATGCAAATGCATTCTTTCGTATTCACAGATAAAACACTCGATACAGTGCTTCCCTTAGCAGATGAATATCGGTCAGAAAAAATGATCACAGAATTTGTAGAAGTCATCCGACAACGCATGGAGTCTGTCTCCGAGGTAGATATATACATACCCCCATCTCGAA
>NW_018427727.1:0-244 GCF_002113885.1 Mizuhopecten yessoensis
ATTTTAATCATTTTGAGATAAAGCTCTGCATACGACCACTAAAACTGTAAAATGAAACAACAGTATTGAATACAAGTATGATATTTTAATAAAATATATTTGCGTGTGTCTGTGTATATGGAAGAGCACCTTCAACAACTGGTGCTATATACAGAAAGCCAAAAATTAATTTCTCTGAATCATACAGCTGTTTCGTACTTCTACGACTCATCGGTAATGCTAGACGGGGGAAAATGTATGGAAG
>NW_018427728.1:0-244 GCF_002113885.1 Mizuhopecten yessoensis
GCGAGTGCAGGTATTTGCATGTTTTGTGCATTTGTACACTTAGATGGGATATACGTGTGACTATATTTTACCTAATTAACTGACTATCTCCGGTGTTTTTGTTACACTAATCTCTGGTAATAACTTACCGATCACTTCAAACATTAATATAACTGATGACGTGCATTATTTAGGAGATACTGCGTATTTTATTTGATAGGTATGCCGAACCCATAACTTTATTCGGTATATAGTTGTATCGTTA
>NW_018427729.1:0-244 GCF_002113885.1 Mizuhopecten yessoensis
CCTGTAACAAAAAGTTAAACCCTCCAGCTGTAGAAACGTAGGAGAGTAGTGTATAGATAAACGAAATGGTACGAAAATACTGTTATTTAAAGTATATTTATGACTTAGCAAAGTGAACTTTTCTCAAATTTACTTGTGTTAGTCATTGTACTACTTTGTGCACATTATATGCTGTAACCTACTATAAGAAAAAAAACTCTCATCAGATCATGAACGCAATGGATCAGTGCCATTTCTATAACCG
>NW_018427730.1:0-244 GCF_002113885.1 Mizuhopecten yessoensis
AACATCGGGAGATGTATACAATGTTACAATACGTACACCACCATTGGGAGATATATACAATGTTACATGTACAGTACGTACTTCACCATTGGGAGATGTATACAAAGTGACATGTACAATACGTACACCACCATTAAGAGATGTATACAACGTTACATGTACAATACGTACACCACCAACGGGAGATATATATACAATATTACAATACGTACACCGCCATTGGGAGATGTATACAACGTTACAT
>NW_018427731.1:0-244 GCF_002113885.1 Mizuhopecten yessoensis
TGCCGCTATCAAACCTTCCATATTGAATAGATCAAAAGTAAATGTACGGATTTGTTGCATCCTTAATTTGCCAAAATAATGGGGTAACAAGTTTTTTATGGTTTTTTTCATCTTTTACGTGATAAAAAAGCAAAAGAGCTACAGTTAAACTCAATACATGTAATAAAATACCATGTTGTATGATTAGTTGTCCACTTTATTGCATTTTATTTTCATAAACTTGAAACAATAAAACTTTCACAGC
>NW_018427732.1:0-244 GCF_002113885.1 Mizuhopecten yessoensis
GAGACCCGTTCGAATTAACAAAATCAACAATGTCATAAAAATTTGTCCGTTTTGGGTTTGCGGCATTTTTCAAATGAATTTGGGGGTCCTGCCATGAAAGTATACCTGCGACGCCCTTACCTTGTTTTGTCGCTGCTAGGCCTGTCAATCCCACTCCACTGATCGCCGCTCCATCCTTGTGTGCTGTCAACTGTTGTAGAACAGTTTGCACAAACACATCGTCCTGAGTTGATTCGTGAGCTAC
>NW_018427733.1:0-245 GCF_002113885.1 Mizuhopecten yessoensis
ACTGTGTAGACACAGCATCTAAGAACCTTGACCACTGTGGGGACAGGGTATCGAAGAACCTTGACTACTGTTGGGACACAGTAACTAAGAACCTTGACCACTGTTGGGACACAATATCTAAGAACCTTGACTACTGTGTAGACACAGCATCTAAGAACCTTGACCACTGTGGGGACACAGTATCGAAGAACCTTGGCTAATGTTGGGACACAGTAACTAAGAACCTTGACTACTGTTGGGACACA
>NW_018427734.1:0-245 GCF_002113885.1 Mizuhopecten yessoensis
ATTCATAACAATGGTATGACGTCACTTCAACAATACAATGACGTCTAGTCAACAATCCATCAATGTCACGTCAACCCTGAATTTAGCATGTAACGTTATCATTACATTGTGTATATGATACACAATGGGAGAACAGAGTAAGATAAAAAGGATCATTCACCCCCTTGAGGGTGAGATAGGGGAATATCAACCCTCGGGGAAAGATTCTCCTATCTCACCCCCAAGGGGGTGAAAGATTCTATTAA
>NW_018427735.1:0-245 GCF_002113885.1 Mizuhopecten yessoensis
ATGAGGCGATGCTGGTCTTGCTTGTTGCCAAATAAGGGCATTATGACGTAAATGCAAGAACCTTTTTTATTTTCTAATCAATTCCTTTCAAATTTTGTACAGTAATGCTATAACTAGAAGCAATAATGTTTAACACATATTACGGGTTTTTCTAACGAGTTTCATCTTTCCGCATTTTGGCATATCTGTTTGCGTGATAACTCAAGCCAAAACACTTTTCTTACTCAAAGCGCTGGGCAGGTGAC
>NW_018427736.1:0-245 GCF_002113885.1 Mizuhopecten yessoensis
ACTGTAGGACTTATAAAGTAGTCACAAGGAAATGTCGGTATAATGGGCCAGAATACTGTAGGACATATAAAGTAGTCACAATGAAATGTCGGTATAATGTGACCAGAGTACTGTAGGACTTATAAAGTAGTCACAATCAAATGTCGGTATAATGTGACCAGAGTACTGTAGGACTTATATTAAGTAGTCACAATGAAATCTCCGTATAATGTGACCGGAGTACTGTAGGACTTATAAAGTAGTCA
>NW_018427737.1:0-245 GCF_002113885.1 Mizuhopecten yessoensis
CAACGATACCATTAGAGACCTGGTAGTGGGATCACGGTATCATTAGAGACCTGGTAGTGGGACCACTATTTCAGTAATGTCCTCGTAGTGGGACCACTGTATCAGTAGTGACTTGGCAGTGGGACAAAAATATCAGTAGAAACCTTGCAGTGGGATCACTGTATATTAGTAGTGACCTGGTTATTGGATAACTGTATCAAAAGTGACCTGGTAGTGGGACAGCTTTATCAGTGGAGACCTGGTAG
>NW_018427738.1:0-245 GCF_002113885.1 Mizuhopecten yessoensis
ATAGAGATTGGCATCTTATTGATACACATATTGTCCTAACGCTAAAAAGGTCCATAGAGATTGGTATCTTATTGATAGACATATTGTCCTAACGCTAACAGGTCCATAGAGATTGGTATCTTATTGAAACACATATTGTCCTAACGTTAACAGGTCAATAGAGATTGGTATCTTATTAATACACATATTGTCCTAACGTAAACAGGTCCATAGAGATTGGTATCTTATTGATACACATATTGTCC
>NW_018427739.1:0-245 GCF_002113885.1 Mizuhopecten yessoensis
AGATTAAACCACAGAACACTAAGCATTCAAACTTAGCACATTTAAGGTTTACTTTATTGCACCCATCAGTAAAAACAGCATACAAAGCTTAATCCCTTAGGTGTATAATATTAAAACATCAATGTATATATAACAATCAGTAGAATCACATAATGGTTTAAGGACAGTAATTTTATCATTTATGACTATATATAAAAAAATTATAGATTGTTTTAATTAGTTAAACAAGTCTTCTTGTGTTGTAT
>NW_018427740.1:0-245 GCF_002113885.1 Mizuhopecten yessoensis
ATCGCTAAGGTATACTTATCCTTATAACACGACTAAAATCAGAAAATGAGATCGCTAAGGTATACTTATCCTTATAACACGACTGAAATCATCAAGGGAGATCGCTAAGGTATACTTATCCTTATAACACGACTAAAATCATCAATGGAGATCGTTAAGGTATACTTATCCTTATAACACGACTAAAATCATCAATGGAGTCGCTAAGGTATACTTATCCTTATAACACGACGGAAATCATCAAG
>NW_018427741.1:0-245 GCF_002113885.1 Mizuhopecten yessoensis
AAGTTACAATGTATTACTACTCTAAATATCCTAACATGTAAATAAAATGCAATGTATTACTACTCTAAATGTCATAACATGTAAATAAGTTACAATGTATTACTGCTCTAAATGTCATAACATGTAAATAAGTTACAATGTATTACTACTCTAAATATCCTAACATGTAAATAAGTTGCAATGTATTACTACTCTAAATATTATAACATGTAAATAAGTTACAATGTATTACTACTCTAAATGTC
>NW_018427742.1:0-245 GCF_002113885.1 Mizuhopecten yessoensis
AAAATCATCCTGTCCCGTCTCTATTCAATGTAAACACTTAGCAGCATTATTCTTTCACGGATTTTGGTCAAACTTTATACATAGAAAATCATCAACTGATTCAATTTAAACACTTAGCAACTTCATCCAATATGTTATGGAGATGGTAATAACATACAGAAAAAACATATGAATATTAAAGTCAACTTATCAAATTTAAATGTAGAACCTTGTGTGTGTACAAACATGGACTTTATGCAGTGTAA
>NW_018427743.1:0-245 GCF_002113885.1 Mizuhopecten yessoensis
TTAAAGGTTTTCATTCAGTTTAAGTATTTGGGCAATGGTCGCAATGACGAAATGTTGTAGTATTTGCTATTCCTTGTAATATAAATATGACACTACCCTAGTTGTTATGCTTGCACGTGACATAGAGTCACATGTCGGGTGTCATCGATGAAGCAGATTCCACTTACGTTGTCTCTATGTAACTTTTTCCTTTATTCATTATATGTTGATATTTCGGTATAAGCTTGTTGTTTTCATGTTCTTGC
>NW_018427744.1:0-245 GCF_002113885.1 Mizuhopecten yessoensis
TATACAGCAGACGTATTTCTACCACTATAACTAGGTACTCACTGGAGCATACAGCAGACATATTTCTACCACTATAACTAGGTATTCACTGGCGTATACACTGGCGTATACAGCAGACGTATTTCTCCCACTGTAACTAGGTATTCACTGGCGTATACAGCAGACGTATTTCTCCCACTCTAACAAGGTATTGACTGACATATACAGCAGACGTATTTCTACAACTGTAACTAGGTACTCACTGG
>NW_018427745.1:0-245 GCF_002113885.1 Mizuhopecten yessoensis
TATGTTCCTTTTATTGTAATTAATTTAATGAACATTTGATTATTGAACTTATTTATGTAAAATGCTTGTTGTTGAGGGAAATGTTCTATATCAGTGTCCATTCATGAAAATAGGTTTATATTATGTATTAGAACTTCCATACAACATTATATTTTTCAACAAACGTTTAATGACGATCACTGTTTTGAGCATATTTCTAATGGAGTCGAAGTTTCAATGCAAACCCAAAACTGATCCCAAGTAAT
>NW_018427746.1:0-245 GCF_002113885.1 Mizuhopecten yessoensis
GACTCTCCATGTGATGTATTGTGTGACGGTTATATAAGATCTACTCTAATGTACTAACTGACTCGCCATGTGATGTATTGTGTGACGGTTATATAAGATCTACTATTTATGTACTAACTGACTCGCTCTGTGATGTATTGTGTGACGGTTATATAAGATCTACTATTATGTACTNTCATGTGATGGATTGGGTGACGGTAATATAAGATCTACTATTATGTACTAACTGACTCTCCATGTGATGT
>NW_018427747.1:0-245 GCF_002113885.1 Mizuhopecten yessoensis
ATCCCTTACCACACGTATACATATCATACACAACAGATATACAGATAAACACAATCCCTTACCACACGTATACATATTATACACAACAGATATACAGAGGATACAATCACTTACCACACGTATACATATCATACACAACAGATATACAGAGGACAAAATCCCTTACCACACGTATACATATCATACACAACAGATATAACGAGGACACAATCCCTTACCACACCTATACATATCATACACAACAG
>NW_018427748.1:0-245 GCF_002113885.1 Mizuhopecten yessoensis
AGCAATGCTTGTCCTCTTGATGAATGACGTAGCCAGAGAATGATGGCTCGATAATTATCTTGACATTTGATTGTCAAATCATAAAAGCAGGCAGGAACTGTCGTAATAGCATGAGAGATGAAAATTAAAAGTAACAGGCCAACAGAATCCCGAGTAGTAGTATAGAAACCAATCTTCTTTCAACCTTAACTGTGATCGGACTTGGCCTTTGACTTTAGGATCCTATATGCAAACTTAATAGTTTT
>NW_018427749.1:0-245 GCF_002113885.1 Mizuhopecten yessoensis
ATTTCATAATATGACGAAACCTTTAATTAATTTAAAATAACAGTAGGCCTAAAGAAAGTTCTGTGAAAATCAACTTCCGCGCGTGCGCAGAATGGTATCCAGTACGCTGACCACCATGAGCCCCAGCGCCAGCCTGGGTAGAAATCGAAGCATCCAAACCACTGGAGAATCAAAACTTGTAAGTATCCAAGATGAGGCCAGAAATGGTCCTTAACGCCCCTAGTCCTTTATGATAGAGAGTAGTT
>NW_018427750.1:0-245 GCF_002113885.1 Mizuhopecten yessoensis
AGGAAAGCGGCAATGAGTTATTAAAATAACATCAAAAGAACTGAATATATACCAGAAAATTAAATTGCCACTCCAAAAGTGTCGCCCAAAGGAGTATTCAACGAGAACCACACCTGAACTCTTTAAACCTGACACATGAACATAATTAGAGTTTGGAAAATATTCTGTATTAAAAAAATGGGCATGTTTACCCAGCATTAACAAATAAAGGCAGCAAATTAATAATGCCCTATACATGGCACCAA
>NW_018427751.1:0-245 GCF_002113885.1 Mizuhopecten yessoensis
TATATGTTACAGATATATGGCCCTACTCCAGCATTACTAGGCTGTATCTTTATGTTACAGATATATGGCCCTACTCCAGCAGTACTAGGCAGTGTCATTATATGTTACAGATATATGGCCCTACTCCAGCAGTACGAGGCTGTGTCATTATATGTTATAGATATATGGCCCTACTCCAGCAGTACGATGCTGTGTCATTGCATGTTACAGATATATGGCCCTACACCAGCAATACGAGGCTGTGT
>NW_018427752.1:0-245 GCF_002113885.1 Mizuhopecten yessoensis
CAATATAGATGTTAGTTTAAACCTTTTATATCCCAAAACTTGTCTGTTTAACTGTATTTACACAAAACCCCTGCAGATCATACCTGTATCTCTATAAAGCGGTTTGCTTTATTTCAAGGATAAACGTAAGGTAAACAAGGTACATGTAGTTACATAGAATGTATACCTGCATACTTAGGTAGTCGTTACATTAGTACTTTTCGGTAGGGCTAGGGGTCAGAAAGGTTTAAACCGAAATTGATCTA
>NW_018427753.1:0-245 GCF_002113885.1 Mizuhopecten yessoensis
AACACTACAGGGACTTAAATGGTGGGTTATTATAAAACACTACAGTGATTTAAATGGTGGGTTATTATAAAATGCTACAGGGACTTAAATGGTGGGTTATTATAAAACGCTACAGGGACTTAAAGGGTAGGTTATTATAAAACACTACAGGGACTTAAANTGGACTTAAATGGTGGGTTATTATAAAACACTACAGTGATTTAAATGGTGGGTTATTATAAAACACTACAGGGACTTAAATGGTG
>NW_018427754.1:0-245 GCF_002113885.1 Mizuhopecten yessoensis
AAGTCGTCATGAAATGCATCAAATATGGCATCTTCTTGAGCAGGTATATACTATTTAGTATAGAAACGACAAGGAACGTTTGATATAAGCATGCAGTCAAGTACGCATCAGGCAACTTTAGCTGAATTTTTGTTTGTTTGTCAGAATCATGTGGATTCAACTGCGTACTCGCGTATAGGCAGCTATGCGCCTGGATGTCGTGTTAGATCTATCCAGGCGGTGTTGTATACAGATGTCTTGTTAGA
>NW_018427755.1:0-245 GCF_002113885.1 Mizuhopecten yessoensis
TTGTTCAAATAAATGACATTGACCCACTTTCAAGGTCACAGGGGTAAATTGTCGTAAAATCTTCAAACGTCTTCTTTTCAATAACAAAAGGCCCAAGGTACTGATATTCGCCCTTTAGCATGCTGGAATGAAGGGCTACCAAGTTTGTTCAAATGAATGACCTTGACCCACTTTCAAGGTTACAGGGGTATAATACCTTAAAAATCTTCAAACGACATCTTCTCGATAACGAAAAGCCCAAGGGT
>NW_018427756.1:0-245 GCF_002113885.1 Mizuhopecten yessoensis
TAAACCTGTTCTATCTGACCACCAGACTAACACTGATGGTATAAATCTTTTTCTATCTGACCACCAGACTAACACTGATGGTATAAACCATCAACAGACTAACACTGATGGTATAAACCTGTTCTATCTGACCACCAGACTAACACTGATGGTNTCAACAGACTAATACTGATGGTATAAACCTGTTCTATCTGACCTCCGACTAACACTGATGGTATAAACCTGTTCTATCTGACCACCAGACT
>NW_018427757.1:0-245 GCF_002113885.1 Mizuhopecten yessoensis
TCCATGTTTTGTTCGTAAAATCTTCCATGGTAAATGCTCAATGTTGTTTTTTTTTTGTTGTTGATGATGATGATGATGATGATGATGATGATGATGATGATGATGATGATGATATAGATGATATAGATGTTTTCGATGATGTTGATATTTTGANAAGTGGTAATGATTTAAATAATATCGTTGATTTGTGAAAAATGTAACAGTTTTATGAAATTCATGTTAAAATGGTAATTATTTCATGTTGT
>NW_018427758.1:0-245 GCF_002113885.1 Mizuhopecten yessoensis
CTCCTGCTGAAACGTCATCGTTGATTTCTTCATATCCAACCTCAACTGAGTTATCATTAGGTCTGACCTTAACACCAATTGTCTCGTCTGAAATGGCTTCGCTGATATCTTCTTCTCAAACATCAGCGGTGTTATCAACAGCCCCGACGTCGACGTTCTTTTCAGGCCTGACCTTAACATCAATTTCCTCGGCTGAAACTTCATCGCTGATATCTTCATCAACAACCTCAACTGAGCTGTCAACA
>NW_018427759.1:0-245 GCF_002113885.1 Mizuhopecten yessoensis
TTGCAGTGGTATACAATGGTATATTTGATGCTTTGCAGTGGTATAAATAATATATTAGATGCATTGCAATGGTATACAATAATATATTAGATGCTTTGCAGTGGTATACAATAATATATTAGATGCTTTGCAGTGGTATACAATAATATATTTGATGCTTTGCAGTGATNATATACAATAATATATTAGATGCATTGCAATGATATACAATAATATATTAGATGCTTTGCAGTGGTATACAATAA
>NW_018427760.1:0-245 GCF_002113885.1 Mizuhopecten yessoensis
GACTATCTTGACCCGACCTCTGACTGTTACCCGAGGATCGATTACTAAGCTTGTCCAAGATTTTATCAAACTTACCCTCTATCTGAGAACTAAGTTTTTCCTCTAGGCTTTTTAACTTCTGGTCAAATTTTTTTTCAATGTCCCCTACAGCTGCAAACTGTTGCTCAGATTCAGCATTAACTACATGCTGGTGTCCCTTATTCGTTTGACTAGCCCCTGTAGCTGTACCAGTAGAGAAAGTTAAA
>NW_018427761.1:0-245 GCF_002113885.1 Mizuhopecten yessoensis
GACGTAAGAATTGTACTGAATGATTATTAGTCCCCCACTGGTACTCCTTGAGGAGTCCCTGCAGGTAGGACGTAAGAATTGTACCTGCTGCCCCCATTGCATGATCGTAAGAGGCGACTAAATTTGGGATCTTATCTTTTCTCTTATTTCTAAATATCTTTCTTCTTCCTAATGTCACCCTTGACAATGCCTAACTCTTCGCCTTTAGTTGAGTGTTTGCCCCTGTGAGGAAGGCTTTGGGTTCT
>NW_018427762.1:0-245 GCF_002113885.1 Mizuhopecten yessoensis
TGTATAGCTCTTACTTAGGGTAATACACAACATGTTTACAGCTCTAACTAAGGGTAATACACAACATGTGTATAGCTCTTACTTAGGGTAATACATAACATGTTTACAGCTCTTACTAAGTGTAATACACATGTTTATAGCTCTTACTTAGTGTAATAAACAACATGTTTATAGCTCTTACTTAGGGAACACACAACATTTTTATAGCTCTTACTTAGTGTAATACACAACATGTTTATAGCTCT
>NW_018427763.1:0-245 GCF_002113885.1 Mizuhopecten yessoensis
GTCCCAGTTCCCTGGCAATAGATTTTATATTTGGGTGAGATTTTTCAGAGTCCAACAAATTGCACAATAAAGGTTCCATATTTGTCACAAGATAACTTATAAGAGAATGTACAATACACTAAGACTGAGGTCAATTTCAAGTTTGACTGAAACCTGCTTTTGTTTATTGAGTCATCACAATCATATTTAATGTTCTAGTGTAAGGGAGATAATTGATATATTTTTAAACCATAAAACTGTTTCCT
>NW_018427764.1:0-245 GCF_002113885.1 Mizuhopecten yessoensis
TCAAAGTTTCAGGACTTTACTAAACCGTCAGTAACAACATCAGAAGATGGCGCATAATGATACAGTCCTAAGGAGAATAATTTAAACGTAATGGGGCCGGGATGTCAATATCCAAGATGGGTGCCTGCTGGCCATTTTGTTTATCTCATCAGTCTTAAAGTAAACATGCACAACAAGGGACTATGGACCTACATATCAATGTTAGTGAGAAAAAGCCATAAGAAACATTTAATGTCAAAATACAA
>NW_018427765.1:0-245 GCF_002113885.1 Mizuhopecten yessoensis
ATTGTTTGAAATAAATGGCAATTAGTTAAAAATTAAATCATAAAAAAAAAAAAAATGGGCTCTTATGTAGAACTGCGTCCTCGTCGCAAAGCCCGTGGCTAATACTAATAGTTCTACAGTTAGGTCCGTACGAGTTACTTCCCTTAAGTAATGCCTGTTGTTAAATAGTTCGCATATTTTTATCAGAATATTTCTTATAATTCGGTACATTCTACTGTTATGATCGACCTGATATTTTGCACACA
>NW_018427766.1:0-245 GCF_002113885.1 Mizuhopecten yessoensis
TTCTGCTTTGTATAGCAGCTGCAAGTATTAGTGAGCATTTGGCTTTCAGTGCTGGTTTGTATAGCAGTGGGAAGTATTAGTGAAACTTTGGCTTACAGTTCTGGTTCGTATAGCAGCGGGGTATTAGTTAGACTTTGGCTTACAGTTCTGCCAGGTATAGCAGCCGGGGTATAAGTTAGTCTTTAGCTTACAGTTCTGGTTTGTAAAGCAACGTGGGTATTAGTTAATTTGTATAGCGGCGGGGG
>NW_018427767.1:0-245 GCF_002113885.1 Mizuhopecten yessoensis
GAGATATCTACATGACAGAGCTACTGTAACAAACTAGCTACCTGACAGAGATACTGTAATAAACTAGCTACCTGACAGAGGTACAGTGACAAACTAGTTACCTGACAGTGGTACTATAACAAACTAGCTACCTGACAGAGGTACGTACAGTCACAAACTAGCTACCTGACAGTGAAACTATAACAAACTAGCCAACTGACAGAGGTACAGTTACAAACTAGCTACCTGACAGAGGTACTATAACA
>NW_018427768.1:0-245 GCF_002113885.1 Mizuhopecten yessoensis
CTGTTCAAACATATAGTAAATAACCTTATTGTGATCTAATTGTTTAATAGTGTCCATGCAATGACAGACTGAGAGTGATCAGATTTTGATAAAAATTGCTTATATTTTTTTAGAAGTAAACGTATGTGATAGCCAGCTCAATTTCGACTAATGATATTCTGACAATGTAATTAATTAGTATACTGCAATAAGGTTTTTTTTCTGTGCAATGACATTTGAAATGAGAATTGGTGATTGGTTGACGA
>NW_018427769.1:0-245 GCF_002113885.1 Mizuhopecten yessoensis
TAAAACCAGATGCCAGTTTTTGTGACCCTCAATTTTCTTCTGACTTTGGGTGAGATACTGATGTGGATTCTGATGAGGAACGTAAGTAGCTTACAACGGCAAATCTGATTGGTCAAGGTGTCGACCAATGAAAATTAGACATGGAAATGAATGGAGATATTAAATATGTCTTGTATAATTATGTAACATTTTTCTCTTGTTTTTTTTTCCACACATTTTTTCCCTATTATTTCTTATTTTCTATC
>NW_018427770.1:0-245 GCF_002113885.1 Mizuhopecten yessoensis
TAGTGTTCACTCTCCCCCAGATAGCACACCGCCGATGGGCCAACGTTGGTCCAACGAAACTGTACCGTTGGCCCAACGTAGGCATACAACATTGGCCCAACAGCTTTTTGTCCGTTGGCCCAACGTTGGGCCACTGGTGGCAGAAAGTTATGTTGGCCCAACGTTGGTCCATTGTCTGAAAATATGCTAACATTGTACTCCTGTACCAACGCTCGAACACCCCGCCCGGTATATTTTACATTTCT
>NW_018427771.1:0-245 GCF_002113885.1 Mizuhopecten yessoensis
ATCCTGCTCCTGGTCATTCCTTCCTTTCTGACAAAAAGTTTCCACAGGGCCGCCCATGTTGGAAATAACTCCCGTGCGACTTTACATAAAAACTAGTATCAAGACCATACTATGTATATAACCAGATTCATAAATTCTTTATCGACAAAACATACATAAATACAATGTATTATCAAAACGTAATTACATAATTGTTATAAGTGCCTACCTAACAACACCGATGTATCCCGAATCAACATAACACT
>NW_018427772.1:0-245 GCF_002113885.1 Mizuhopecten yessoensis
CTATGCAGTTTATTGCTTATATTTATATTTCCATAATGAGAATTCTCAATAAACAATTTATGTCTTTTCCAAATTTCAAATTTCCCGCTTATTACCGTCATGTCAGGTCAATATCTAGAACGGCACAAAGATAACAGCTGACGTCACGCGCTATTTCCCATACACAAATGAAATGACTCTGCAACTTTCTTTAATTCATCTGTTTTTAATTTATATATATATCATATTCTCGATTCATACATAGT
>NW_018427773.1:0-245 GCF_002113885.1 Mizuhopecten yessoensis
TCCCCTTTCTTGAATTCTTTTGTAGCGAAAACGCCATATCCTGTAGAAGTTAAGACAATATATTGTAAGTATCTTTGCTCAACATGATGAAGAGTTTTATTAATATAAATCAGTGTTTTTGTTTGGCCGTTTTTACAATTTGGTAAGTATAAATACTGGTTTTTCAGTTACATTTTTGCTACGTGTACTTTTCTGCACTTAAGAGGACTTAAGAAATCCACTACAACATAATGGTACAACAAACA
>NW_018427774.1:0-245 GCF_002113885.1 Mizuhopecten yessoensis
TTAACATCGCAGACGGGGCATAAAAACCCACAAATCACAGACAAAGTAAATTAACTTCGCAGTCGGGGCAGAATAACCCACAAATCACTGTCAAAGGAAATTAACATCGCAGACAGGGCAGAATAACCCACAAATCACAGAAAAAGGAAATTAACATCGCAGACGGGGCATAAAAACCCACTAATCACAAACAAAAACACCCCACAAATCACAGACAAAGGAAATTAACATCGCAGTCGGGGCGG
>NW_018427775.1:0-245 GCF_002113885.1 Mizuhopecten yessoensis
CTCTCAAAGGCCTTTGACTGTTTGCCCCACAACCTTCTTCTTCTCTGACTTCAAACTTATGGTTTAGATCAGTCGGCAACAAATTTACTTTCGGACTATTTAAATAATAGAAAACAATGCGTCAAACTTGGCAAAACCACTAGCACATTTCAAAATTTATACAAGGGGGTAGCCCAAGGATCAATTTTAGGCCCTATTCCTTTCAACATTTTTATCAACGACATATTCCATTTCATAGAACATAG
>NW_018427776.1:0-245 GCF_002113885.1 Mizuhopecten yessoensis
ACCCAATTTCAGACAGAATGCTTGGCCGACAAGAAGAATTTGTACCTATTGAAAAGATTGTTGAAATTCTAAACATTGATAGATTTGGTTTTGAGAAGAAGTTAACCATTTACCAGCACTTGGAAAACTAATGAAATGAAACAAACCAAGGTCAGGTAGAACTAGTATTGAGTATGCAGAAACATTGATAGATTTGTTTCTAAGAATTTAACTATTTTCCAGCACTTGGAAAACTAATGAAATGA
>NW_018427777.1:0-245 GCF_002113885.1 Mizuhopecten yessoensis
GAGCGATTTTTTTTTATATATATTGCGTCGTCGCGCCAGGGCAGGTCGGGTATTGAATTAGTACTAATTTAAAACTTGCATGTCAAAACAAAAAACAATCGTTTAATTCAGCAATATAATTAAATCATACCATTTTACTGATCCCGGTAATATTATAAATATTTAAATCTAATAGCGCACGTATCTCATTTGACCCCGATCACCGACAGAGGATCAGAGAACAGAATACGCCGTGGCCATCACAG
>NW_018427778.1:0-245 GCF_002113885.1 Mizuhopecten yessoensis
CAATAGGAATTATCCTTGTGTATTGACGCTATGATATAACAACAGAAATTGTCCTTATGTATTGACGCTATGATCTAACAACAGGAATTATCCTTGTGTATTGACGCTATGATAAAACAACAGGAATTATCCTTGTGTAATGACGCTATGATATCACAACAGGAATTATCTTTGTGTAATGACGCTATTATATAACAAAGGGAATTACCCTGGTGTATTGACGCTATGATATAACAACAGGAATT
>NW_018427779.1:0-245 GCF_002113885.1 Mizuhopecten yessoensis
CACCTATTGTCACGGTAAGTACTTGTTTATAAATAACGGAATCTAAAAACAACACCAATCGTCACGGTTAGTACCTGTTTATAAATAACGGAATCTACAAACAACATCTATTGTCAAGGTAAGTACCTGTTTAAAAATAACGTAATTACATACAACACCTATTGCCATGGTTAGTACCTGTTTATATATAACAAAATTTTAAACAACACCTATTGTCACGGTTAGTACCTGTTTATAAATAACGT
>NW_018427780.1:0-245 GCF_002113885.1 Mizuhopecten yessoensis
CTGCTGTATAAGGTGTTACATATGTGTCTCCTGTGTCTGAGATCTACTGTATAAGGTGTTACATGTGTGTCCTGTGTCTTAGATCTGCTGTATAAGGTGTTACATATGTGTCTCCTGTGACTGATATCTGCTGTATAAGGTGTTACATATGTGTCTCCTGTGACTGAGATCTGCTATATAAGGTGTTACATATGTGTCTTCTGTGTCTGAGATCTGCTGTATAAGGTGTTATATGTGTCTCCTGT
>NW_018427781.1:0-245 GCF_002113885.1 Mizuhopecten yessoensis
ACCTGTATGTAGTCAGTACATTTACATCACCAACACGACTGTCCAAGACATGTATGTGGTCAGTACCTTTACATCACCAACACGACTGTCCATGACCTGTATGTGGTCAGTACATTTACATCACCAACACGACTGTCCATGACCTGTATGTAGTCAGTACATTTACATCACCAACGCGACTGTCCATGACATGCATGTGGCAGTACATTTACATCACCAACACGACTGTCCATTACCTGTATGTA
>NW_018427782.1:0-245 GCF_002113885.1 Mizuhopecten yessoensis
CTTAGCGAACACCTTTAGGAATTTTAAATTCCCAAAAATTTCAAATATTCATAGCGGCTATTTTGGACTTCCGGTCGAGATAAAAATAGCTTGTTGCACACCTAGACCCCCTAATGAGTATATGTGTGAAGTTTCATGATTATCCGCGCAGTAGTTTCTGAGAAAACTTCCGGAGAAGTTCATGGCTGAAGAATAATAATAAGAAGAAGAACACAGAAGAATAATAATTACAATAAGTTTATATA
>NW_018427783.1:0-245 GCF_002113885.1 Mizuhopecten yessoensis
ACCAGAGTTCACCGCCAAAAAGGCTACTTGGCATTACAATTGTTTCATACAGCTTAGCCCCGGTCAATGGGTTGATTCCAGTACCAAATAAGTTGCAGTTAAGCAAAGCAAAACATTGACCACGTAGCTTGTGAACAATCTCATTGACATCTGGACAGCCTGGTTTGAACTTATTCAAAAAGATGCCGACATGTTTACATTGTATAGATTCAGGGAGTGCTTCGTTGCCGAGACTCCATCTGCGT
>NW_018427784.1:0-245 GCF_002113885.1 Mizuhopecten yessoensis
TAAGGGCGAAGATCGATTTGTTTGAGCCTGAAATTCTATAAAAAAATATTAATAAGAGTACTTTAATACAAAATATTCCTTTAATAGGCTTATGAAATAGTTATTTTTAAGCATATTACAGGTGGGTTTTTTTTTGTATTAGTATTATTAGGGTTATTTTGTGTGTCATGGTATATTTATATATTTAATCATAGTCTAATTTTTTTTTTATACATATATGTATTGTTTAATGTACATGGTGTTCA
>NW_018427785.1:0-245 GCF_002113885.1 Mizuhopecten yessoensis
CACATACACACGAGCACATACACACGAGCACATACACACGAGCACGAATACACACGAGAACATACACACGAGCACACATACACACAAGCACACATACACCCGAGCACATACACACGAGCACACATACACACGAGCACATACACACGAGCACACATACACACGAGCANGGAGCACATACACACGAGCACACATACACACGTGCACATACACACGAGCACATACACACGAGCACACATACACACGAG
>NW_018427786.1:0-245 GCF_002113885.1 Mizuhopecten yessoensis
AGTTAGGTCGTTAGGGACGCAACTGACGTCAGACTATGTATTTCTCCTTCGGAACACCTAGACCGATTCGGTCATCTTAGATGTACTGTAATCAGGGCAAGGTGTTCCGAATGTTCCTGCTTAAGTGAACGGCAAATGAATTTGTTACTGAAAAACTAATCGGCATTACACATCAATTTCTGTTGTGTTGTGTGTGAAAGAATGTTTAAACTAAAGTTGTACAACTAAATACTGCTTTCTTGTGG
>NW_018427787.1:0-245 GCF_002113885.1 Mizuhopecten yessoensis
AGAATAACGCAAAGAAGCTTTGTTGAATTGTTATTTAATATAAAACTTTATTAATATCTCACAAAAGATTGATGAGTCGTAAAGAACACGTATAGAGACATATTGGTCAGAAAAGATTTTACCAACGATCAAGCGCATGGTGTTTTACAAAATGGTTGGAAAACAACAATTGCAAATCAATCAAGGTTTAAACTTCTGAAGTTTCATTTCAACAAATTTTATTGACAAAGATGATACAAGTCAAT
>NW_018427788.1:0-245 GCF_002113885.1 Mizuhopecten yessoensis
CCCAGATATGGTAGAATCAAATACTCTTCACAGATGGAAGGGTCTAAAGGTGCTTTACCACAATTGTGAATTTCATGACCTTGGGGTCTCACGTTTCCCCCTGGGGAGGGGGTAAACTTTACTATAGTTTACATAGGGAAATCATATTTTGGACCAACATTTGTTTAATTGCCATTGGAATTAATTCAATTTGGGTTAGAATTATTAGTATTGGATAGCAGTTTGATGGTATGCACATATCAGCC
>NW_018427789.1:0-245 GCF_002113885.1 Mizuhopecten yessoensis
AGGCTTCTGACCATCCACAATCAGTAACGCCCCCAACCCCCAATTAAGTGATTTAACTTTAGGTACTCCGGTTTTCCTCCTCCATCAAAACCTGGCACGTCTTTAAATGACAATAGTTGTTAATAGAACGTATAAAAAACCCACCATTAAAAAGCACTTTTCATAAAAACTGTTGAAATGTTCAGGTAAAAAATGTTACTGACGGGACATACAATGTGTTGTATGGGGAGGGACTTAAACAGGAT
>NW_018427790.1:0-245 GCF_002113885.1 Mizuhopecten yessoensis
GGTTATGTAGACTATGTTTTCAATTAATTAAACGGACCATTCATTGCGAAATAATATATACCATAGTTTCTGATTCAAATAAAACCTAACCACGCAGAGACTCAATATTTAGGTCTCTGATACAAGCTAGGTAGTCTCAACTTTTGTGTCACAAATGAAACGTGTACTGTTTCGGGGCCTACATAAGGGCCTCTGCTTCACAATAACGATCATAATAATCACGAAATGAAGAAAGTTTAATGATC
>NW_018427791.1:0-245 GCF_002113885.1 Mizuhopecten yessoensis
TTACGGTAGTAACAATGTGATGTCCAATATACCGGATAGTTTATGGCAGTAATTACGGTAGTAAATGTGATGTCCAATATACCGGATAGTTTATGTCAGTAATTACGGTAGTAACAAGGTGATGTCCAATATACCGGACAGTTTATGTCAGTAATTACGGTAGAAACAATGTGATGTCCAATATACCGGATAGTTTATACCAGTAATTACGGTAGTAACAAGGTGATGTCCAATATACCGGACAG
>NW_018427792.1:0-245 GCF_002113885.1 Mizuhopecten yessoensis
GTAGGGATAGAGCATCATCTGGACTGGTCAGCTAGTATTTAGATTAACAGTAGGGGTAGAGTGACATCTGGACTGGTCAGCTAGTACTTAGTTTGACAGTAGGGATAGAGCATCATCTGGACTGGTCAGCTAGTATTTAGATTGACAGTAGGGGTAGAGCAACATCTGGACTGGTCAGAGTTTGACAGTAGGGGTAGAGAAACATCTGGACTGGTCAGCTAGTACTTAGTTTGACAGTAGGGGTA
>NW_018427793.1:0-245 GCF_002113885.1 Mizuhopecten yessoensis
AGCACACATACCTGCATGCATATATATAACAGCATACATCCATACTTGCATTAACATCCAATGCATAAACATAAATATAACAGTATACATGCATACATATAACAGCATACAAACAAAACAGCATACATACATATAACAACATACATACATATAACAGCAAACATGCATATACTAGCATACATACATATAATAGCATAAAAACAATAGCATAGTACATATAACAGCAAACATACATACATGTAATA
>NW_018427794.1:0-245 GCF_002113885.1 Mizuhopecten yessoensis
TTTCCTCCAATGACCTAGTGATGTGTTTTCCTCCAATGACCTTGTTATGTGTTTATCACCAGCTTGACTTTCTGATGTGTGATTGTGTTTATTCACTAGTGATGTTTTGACCTCAGATTGTCTTTATTGTAGTCATTATAATTACTGGAGTTTATGTGTTATATGAATGGTTTGTCTTCTGTGGTATTATCTGAAGATCCTCCACTCCTGGGAAGACACAATAACCTCTAGTGGCTCCCTCTGGG
>NW_018427795.1:0-245 GCF_002113885.1 Mizuhopecten yessoensis
CTCTTGTGTTAACTACCTCGCTGGTGCTTGCTGGCACTGCCTTGGTCATACTGCTCGTCACCGCAGGGCGTCCGAGAGCAAAGACAGGAGGAATCGTCTTCTTTATCCTGGATGGAGCCGGAACTGCCGGTGGCTTAGTTGGCTTCCGGATGGTCCGTCCTAACTGTGAATTCGCTGGAGCCGGCGAGACCGATGCGGCGGTGGTCACTGCGCCATCACTGAAAACAGAACTCAGCTCCCCTGGG
>NW_018427796.1:0-245 GCF_002113885.1 Mizuhopecten yessoensis
ATAAAATTGGCTGTTGCCGTCATACGTTCTTGTGACCATCACGGTTGGGAAACGAAGCGGTGAAAGCACATTTCTCGCGCATGTGATATTTTTCACTGTCTCATGGCAATATCACCCGCACCCCTTACAACCAATGTATTTTCGGAGTGTGACTGAGATTTTTGTCTAATTTTCTCCCAACCAATCAAATAGCTAGAAACTCACTTGAGGTGTAACAATTAACAATATCACAGTCTCCTCTTAAT
>NW_018427797.1:0-245 GCF_002113885.1 Mizuhopecten yessoensis
GTTTTGTATGTATTAATGTATTGTAAGCTATAATGTATGTATACAAAAGATGAATCCTCAAAAACTTTAATGCATACAAAATATCGATACATACCAAAGCATTAATACATACATAATATCAATTCATACAAAACATTAATCCTAACAAAACATTTATGCATACAAAACATTAAAACATATAAAATATTAACACATTAAATATCTAAAAATATACAAAACATTAAAACATACAAAATATTGAGACA
>NW_018427798.1:0-245 GCF_002113885.1 Mizuhopecten yessoensis
ATCAATTTACAAGCTTAGAAAACCTTGATGTAAGTGAGAACCGTCAAGAGTACATTCATCCAAGGTCATTCGTATCGTCTGGCAACCACCTGCGGGATATCAATCTGTCCCACAACCAGCTGATGACAGATGTGTGGTTCTGTCTGGAGCACTTACAACAGGTGAGAAATCTTAACTTGTCTCAAAACCAGATAGATCACGTCAATGATAACATGTTATCCAGCATGACAAACCTACAGACATTT
>NW_018427799.1:0-245 GCF_002113885.1 Mizuhopecten yessoensis
TTAACTTGTCCGGGTATCTTAATATACACTGACGTATCCTGTTAAGGTGTCCGGTTATCCTAATATAACCTAATGTCTCTAGTAAACGTGTCTGGGTGTCTATATATACCGCAATGTGTCATATTAACTTGTCCGGGTATCCTAATATACACTGACGTATCCTGTTAATGTGTCCGGGTATCCTCATATATCTTAATGTATCATGAAAACGTGTCTGGGTGTCTATATATACCGTAATTGTGTCA
>NW_018427800.1:0-245 GCF_002113885.1 Mizuhopecten yessoensis
AGTTGTTATCACAGGGAGAGGTACGTGTGAAATAGTTCCCGTGAAGTTTTTACCACAGAGAGAGGTAAGTGAGAAATAATCCCCACGAAGTTGTTACCACAGGGAGGGGTACGTGTGTAATAATCCCCAGGAAGTTGTTACCACAGAGAGGGATACGTGTATAAGAATTCCCACGAAGTTGTTACCACAGGGAGAGGTATATGTGTAATTATCCTCACAAAGTTGTTACCACAGGGAGAGGTGCG
>NW_018427801.1:0-245 GCF_002113885.1 Mizuhopecten yessoensis
ATTCTAGGATAGAGGCAGGACGTTTGTCTGTATGGTATTCTAGGACAGTGGATGGACGTTTGTTCTGTATGGTATTCTAGGATTGAGACTGGACATTTGTTCTGCATGGTATTCTAGGATAGAGGCAGGACATTTGTTCTGTATGGTTTTCTAGGATAGAGGCTGGACGATTGTTCTGCATTGTATTTTAGGATAGAGGTAGGACGTTTGTTCTGCATGGTATTCTAGGGTAGAGGCAGGACGTT
>NW_018427802.1:0-245 GCF_002113885.1 Mizuhopecten yessoensis
CACCGGGAAGAATAGTCACAGAACTCACTGTTGTGGCGACGTTAGTAACGGACTCACTTAATCGCCTTACCAGTCTGACATAACTGTCCTGTAGTGTTGACACACTCTCTGCCAATTTAGTGACGATGTCGACCAACGTTTGCGTATGCGAACCATCGAGGAATCGTTTCGAAGTAACCTGGTCGCCATCTTGTCGCACAGAATTGTGGGATCGCGCACCTCTTGTCCTCGAGTCTCTCAAATCA
>NW_018427803.1:0-245 GCF_002113885.1 Mizuhopecten yessoensis
TACACCAAAGCTGCCGACACATTCTAACCGGTAAATGGGTCACTGAGTGCGGTCATGCGTAAATAAGCTCGACAGTAAAAATCACAACCTAGGACTGGTTCGTCGATTTATGTTTTTACAGGAGCTTGTATGGCAGTGACACTGATAAGTAATTGGGGGATTATAGGAACAATACGATAATTATTATTGAGTACGTCGTATTGAGGAGATGTCAAGTGTCATTGGGGTCTATAAATGTTGATATG
>NW_018427804.1:0-245 GCF_002113885.1 Mizuhopecten yessoensis
TGGCGCGAGATTTTTTCCCCTATGACCTCTGACCCGTGCCGCCATTTTGGATGGGTTGATACGTCTATACTGTAGAAATGCATATTTATATATGTCATTTAGAAAAGAAATGTATTGTCTTTCATAAACTAATAACCAAATCGTAAACAAGACCATATTTTCGGAACTATTGGACTTTTTAGGTCGAGAGAGTTGGGGGTCGGACGAGCCCCGCCCTGAGGTAAATCCGGCCCCTACCAGGGCAA
>NW_018427805.1:0-245 GCF_002113885.1 Mizuhopecten yessoensis
ATGTATAACAGCGTCAAAACATGAGTACAAACCATGTATTACAGCATCTAACACAAGTACAAACCTTGTATTAAGGCATCTAATACAAGTACAAACCATGTATAACAGCGTCAAAACATGAGTACAAACCATGTATTACAGCGTCTAACACAAGTACAAACCTTGTATTAAAGCGTCTAATACAAGTACAAACCATGTATAACAGCGTCAAAATATGAGTACAAACCATGTATTACAGCGTCTAA
>NW_018427806.1:0-245 GCF_002113885.1 Mizuhopecten yessoensis
ACGGTGGTAATACTAACACTGGTAATACTAACGGTGGTAATACTACCACTGTTAATACTACCACTGGTAATACTACCACTGGTAATACTAACACTGGTAATACTAACACTGGTAATACTAACGGNTACTAACGGTGGTAATATACTTACACTGGTAATACTTACACTGGTAATACGGTGACATATTAACGGTGGTAATATTAACGGTGGTGCATTTTGTGAAACAAATTTACTTTGAACTTATTT
>NW_018427807.1:0-245 GCF_002113885.1 Mizuhopecten yessoensis
GTCAGAAGACCTCTTCATAAATAATAAATTTGAAATAATTTTGCCTTTATGTAAGGGAACAAAAATTATGAAAAACAAAGACTTAAAAATTACCATGCTACAAAATACATTACTTCCAAAAACAAAACCTAAATCGGAAATAAAGTGTGAAGATGAACTTCAAAAAACATTTAATTAAGAAAAAATATGGGGAAATAATAAAACTGATTGCAACAGAAACAAAAATAAGGGAACTCCATTGGAAA
>NW_018427808.1:0-245 GCF_002113885.1 Mizuhopecten yessoensis
TCGTCCACACATGGTGCGCACAACTGTGCGATTTAGCAATCGTTTACCCCGTTGTGCGCTTCTATCCGCACAACTATGCGATTTGGTATCATTTATAGATCAAAATTACGGAATGACAAAAATACGGAAGGCTTGTATGCGATTATGTACACTGTGTATATATCTGTTATTTCTCATCACAATAATCAAGATTATACAACTTCACAATGCATGTTACACAGTATTACAGCGACCGTTAGGCTGTC
>NW_018427809.1:0-245 GCF_002113885.1 Mizuhopecten yessoensis
TTTATCTGTTCCTCATGTAATCCTAGAATAGGCTGGGTAACTGAATCTGGCATAGTCAGAGGTACCTGTGCTGACATGGCAATGGTTTCTATGTATGGAGTAGTACTGATGCCCTTGCTGAGTGCCTGAATAACATCCTTGGAAATCTTCACTGGATCATCATCTGTGCCGAGTGAAGGATGTCGGGACATGCTGTCGGCACCAGCATTGTTGATACCAGGTCTGTACTGGATATCAAAGTCATA
>NW_018427810.1:0-245 GCF_002113885.1 Mizuhopecten yessoensis
TGGCGACACGGAGCAGCCTGTTTGAATGTAGAAGGCCTTGCAATTAGAATACAGAAGGCCAGGGAATGTCACAGAAATAAAAAAAAAATGGAATTATTTGCAGTGTTAGTGTTAGCTAGTTAGTGTTTTATAGTCATAAAACATGGGAAAAAAATTCATTTCAATAGTTCATTTCCTGTCTAAGATACATATGATACATAAGAATGCATATAATGGGATATATAAATGAAAATTAAAAGGGTGGG
>NW_018427811.1:0-245 GCF_002113885.1 Mizuhopecten yessoensis
TGTAGTTTATGTTTGTGTAAAGTTCATTCTATTGTTACTGGTTGTGTGGTTTATGTTTTTGTAAGGGACATTCTATTTTTACCGGTTGTGTGGTTTATGTTTGTGTAAAGGACATTCTATTGTTACTGTTTGTGTGGTTTATGATTGTGTNAATTCTATTGTTACTGTTTGTGTAGTTTATGTTTGTGTAAAGGACACATTATTGTTACTGTTTGTGTAGTTTATGTTGGTGTAAAGGACATTCT
>NW_018427812.1:0-245 GCF_002113885.1 Mizuhopecten yessoensis
CTAGGCCTTTCCCGGGTTGACAAATACATGTATATATTAAAGTATCAGTAAAATGGGTGCTTGCGATCCTTCATCTAGCTATAATCGAGGCTGTTCATGTACATTTATATCCAACGGCGTATGTGTATAAAGAAGTATTTACTACTTACAGCTGGGGTTAACAAACAACAACAATCAGATGATTTTCCTTGTGCATTTTCCTTTATAACATATGTACAGATGTAGGTATAATGACCAGGAGTACA
>NW_018427813.1:0-245 GCF_002113885.1 Mizuhopecten yessoensis
AGTCAGCCACTGTGATAAGAGTCGGCCACTGTGATAAGAGTCGGCGACTTTGATAATCAATTGTTTAGACCTAGGAGGGATCAATTGTTTAGACTTTGGAGTGATCAATTGTTTAGACCTAGGAGTGATCAATTGTTTAGACCTAGGAGTGATNGAGACCTAGGAGTAATCACTTGTTTAGACCTAGGAGTAATCAATTTTTTAGACCTAGGAGTAATCAATTGTTTAGACCTAGGAGTAATCAA
>NW_018427814.1:0-245 GCF_002113885.1 Mizuhopecten yessoensis
TCAGTACAGTCTATTGGACTATGATATATTAGGGTGATATATCAGCAAGTCTATTGGACTATGATATATGAGGGTGATAAATCAGTACAGTCTATTGGACTATGATCTATTAGGGTGGTATATCAGTACAGTCTATTGGACTATTATCTATAAGAGTGATTTATCAGTACAGTCTATTGGACTATGATCTATTTGAGTGATATATATCAGTACAGTCTATTGGACTATGATCTATTAGGGTGATA
>NW_018427815.1:0-245 GCF_002113885.1 Mizuhopecten yessoensis
TGGCTGATAACAGTGGGTATTAACTTATAACTGACATTCAACATCGGTCATGTCTGATAACAGTGGGTATTAAGTTATAATTGACATTCAACATCGCTCATGTCCAGTAACAGTGGGTATTAACTTGTAACTATTATTCAACATCACTCATGTCTGATACCGGTGGGTATTTACTTATGACTGACATTCAACATCACTCTTGTCTGATAACAGAGGGTATTAACTTATAACTGACATTCAACATC
>NW_018427816.1:0-245 GCF_002113885.1 Mizuhopecten yessoensis
AGCCTCAGGTTCCCATACCACTACAGCATATCCTTGCTAGCCTAACTTACCTGGTACAGGTACTGTGTACTGTTGTTTGCTATTGTGTTACCTCTACTAACTTACCTGTTACAGCTGCTGTGTACTGTTGTTTACTAGTGTTACCTCTACTAACTTACATGTTACAGCTGCTGTGTACTGTTGATTACTAGTATGTTACTTCTACTAACTTACCTGTTACAGCTGCTGTGTACTGTTGTTTACTA
>NW_018427817.1:0-245 GCF_002113885.1 Mizuhopecten yessoensis
TATATTTGAAAGTCAAGAATTCCATAGTACCCATTAATGGTTGAAAAATACATATATACACTCAAAGATAAATTCATTTATACTTGGAGAAGCGATGTTTTCAATTCACCTAAAGGGACCAATTACAGAAATGTAAATTCTCTAGATTATTCTTATTTTTTTATTTTTTCTCTCTACACTGTAACCACTTTGCGAGATTGAAAACTTGTCATTGTCATTATTAATTGTGTGTACTTAGAAATTAC
>NW_018427818.1:0-245 GCF_002113885.1 Mizuhopecten yessoensis
GTGCCGTGGGGGTGCGATGGTACGCGGGTAGGTACGCCACTTTTCCAGCGCGTCGGTCGCAGTAGCACGTATTATTATTATTATTTTTTTTTACTCTGAATATTTTTCAAACATAGGTTTCAAGAAGTTTTGAAGTTAAGATTAGTTTCAGATCAGATTTTTTTGCGGTTCCGTATGGCAATGTTAGAAGCAGTACAGTTAGTTTTATGTAGAATCCCAGAATTTTTGAAGCCTAAGCATTCAGG
>NW_018427819.1:0-245 GCF_002113885.1 Mizuhopecten yessoensis
AAA
The DNA here is from genome assembly GCF_002113885.1 of Mizuhopecten yessoensis. Taxonomy (NCBI): domain Eukaryota; kingdom Metazoa; phylum Mollusca; class Bivalvia; order Pectinida; family Pectinidae; genus Mizuhopecten; species Mizuhopecten yessoensis. The sequence continues at coordinate 4 of NW_018427819.1, forward strand.
TAGGAACTCACCCCGACCTAGGACCAGGAACATGGAATTTGACCAAAATCTTAATTTTGACAATTTTCAGGTATAGGGTCCCAGGGTGTCTAGAAAACGTGCCGATGCACGGGTTTTGATAAGTTGCACGTAAAGGGGGGCCAATGATAGCATTCAAACCGAGTTTCATTAACATTGAAATAGGAACTCATCCCTAACTGGGACCAGGAACATGGAATTTGAACAAAATCTCAATTTTGACA
>NW_018427820.1:0-245 GCF_002113885.1 Mizuhopecten yessoensis
GCCAGAACTTTCAGACTGTGGGTTAATATGGGTTAGAGCAATTGTAACCTACAACAGTTACATCATCGTAAGGAATATCCACCTACAATAATTACATCATCGTAAGGAATATCCACCTACAATAGTTATAGGATCGTNCATACAACAGTAACAGTAACGTAAGAAATATCCACCTACAACAGTTACAGTATCGTGAGTAGTATCCACCTACAACAGTTACATCATCGTAAGGAATATCCACCTAC
>NW_018427821.1:0-245 GCF_002113885.1 Mizuhopecten yessoensis
AAAAGTGATATGTTTAGACAAGTATCAGTTACAGAAATGTGGGAGTTATCGGCAAGTATCAGTTATAGAAAAGTGGTATTTTTAGACAAGTATTAGTTCAAGAAAAAGTGTAGTTATAGAGAAAGGTGAATTATGGAGAAGCTGTAGTTAAAGCCAGTTATCATTTATAGAAAAGTGGTAGTTATAGATAAGTATCAATAATAAAAAAAAGTGTTTGTAATAGACAATTGACAGTTACAGAACAG
>NW_018427822.1:0-245 GCF_002113885.1 Mizuhopecten yessoensis
ACAGACATTATATATATGAAGTACGGTACAGACCGTGTAGATATGTACTAGTATACAGACATTATAGATATGAAGTACGGTACAGACAATTTAGCTATGTAGTAAGGTACAGACAATTAAGATATGTAGTACGGTACAGACTGTGTAGATATATAGTACGGTACAGACATTATAAGTATTTACTACAATACAGACAATACAAATATGAAGTACGGTACAGACAATTTAGATATGAAGTACGGTAC
>NW_018427823.1:0-245 GCF_002113885.1 Mizuhopecten yessoensis
GATTCGGTCGTCATCGGAATCAACAACAACTATCTTAGAGAGGCGCTTGTGCCAAATCAATGCAACACCACATTTACTGGTTCTTCTGTCAGCATTGTGGCTGCTGTGAAATAAATGGCTTCTTTCCTCAAAAAGCCAGGGTTCCGATATGCCACATATATCAATATGATTAAAACTCAACGCCTTGTCTGTCACGTTCCATGTCATTATGCGGAGATAATCCAAACATAAAAGTGTTAATAGAC
>NW_018427824.1:0-245 GCF_002113885.1 Mizuhopecten yessoensis
TGATTTCTCAAAATACTTTTGTTTGCTTTGCTTGCTAAGTTGTCTACATGGACATACAATCACTTAAAAATGATGGGTTCATAAGAAAATCTAATCTTCGAAGTTTGAACTACAATATAATAGGTATATTAAAAAAAGTTCTCAAGATATTTTAACAAAACATTTAAAACCATAATATGTACAAAAGCAGATATGCTTTATTCAAGATTTTCATTTCCATGGAAGAAATATGTTCGATAAATGTA
>NW_018427825.1:0-245 GCF_002113885.1 Mizuhopecten yessoensis
GTTTTATTATAGACATAATGGGAACAGTTTCTGGTAAGTTCAGTATTCAAAATTCTTGTTCACTTCTTATTCCAATCAGGGGTTGAATTTAACATTTTAACCCACCATCATCCGATAGTTGGCCCTTCGAATGTGGTGGGTGCCAAGATCCCTCTGGTATTTCTTGTGATAAACAATGGTTCTACTTTTCACCCTTTTTGGGCCAGAGTTCAATAGGAGAAATGGAAGTAAACCATTAAAACTTC
>NW_018427826.1:0-245 GCF_002113885.1 Mizuhopecten yessoensis
TCGTAAAATTACATAACTTATTGTATTTTAAACATTCACATGACTTCCTTGTTTAAAACACGGTCCCGTGTTTTATTAAATGCCTTTGTCTTTTGTCAAAAATTTACTTTATACACAAACAATGTACGTATCAAACGTGTCGAAACATTTTAAGGCCGACTGGTCCCTTTGTCAATTTATGACAGAGTGAGCGATTTGTACTATTTACCTGTACAACGAAGAATCGTAGGGACAAGTCAGTTTAA
>NW_018427827.1:0-245 GCF_002113885.1 Mizuhopecten yessoensis
GCTGGACTGTCTGTAAGCTTGACTGTCTGTAAACTGGACTGTCTGCAAGTTTGACTGTCTGTTAGCTGGACTGTCTGTAAGTTTGACTGTCTGTTAGCTGGACTGCCTGTTAGCTGGACTGACTGTAAACTGGACTGTCTGTTAGCTGGACTGTCGGTAAGCTTGACTGTCTGTTAGTTGGGCTGGACTGTCTGTATAATGGACTACCTGTTAGCTAGATTGTCTGTTAGCTGGACTGTCTGTAA
>NW_018427828.1:0-245 GCF_002113885.1 Mizuhopecten yessoensis
ACTTTACAGGTGATACACCAGTATCTGTCGTATGTTATGTACTATGAGTATCTTACCTGAGATATGTCACACCTATATGTATGATATATATCTTTACTTAACAGGTGATACACAAGTACATGTCGTATGTTATGTAATATAAGTATCTTACCTGAGATATGTCATAAATGTAAGTGTGGTATATTTATTTAACTTTACATGTGATACACCAGTATCTGTCGTATGTTATGTAATATAGGTATCTT
>NW_018427829.1:0-245 GCF_002113885.1 Mizuhopecten yessoensis
CACACACATACCTACAGGTACATGTACCACACACATACCTACAGGAACATGTACCACACACATACCTTCTGGTACATGTACCACACACATACCTTCTGGTACATGTACCACACACACATACCTACAGGTACATGTACCACACACATACCTTCTGGTACATGTACCACACAAACACACCTACAGGTACATGTACCACACATATACCTACAGGTACATGTACCACACACATACCTACAGGTACATGT
>NW_018427830.1:0-245 GCF_002113885.1 Mizuhopecten yessoensis
ATGGATTTGGTTTCCCCATGGAAGAAAGCCAGCGTATCTGGTAAATACTTACATTTTAGTTTAAGAATTACCATATGACATTCGCCTTGGTTATTATTTTTATCGCATGTCATTACAAGTCATATCGCAAATATATTATTATAATTTCTGATGCTATCGAAACAGAGACATTCTGTGTAAAATGAACCACGTTTTACGTATTAGATGTAGATTACTTTGGTAGATAATTAAATGTTCACTTACAA
>NW_018427831.1:0-245 GCF_002113885.1 Mizuhopecten yessoensis
GAAACCAGGAAAGGGAAAATATGATGATACAGGTCGCAAGACACAAAACATCGCGCTTAAGTTTCCCCGGTCATATTTCGCTTATTCGGAGCCTATCTAGTAAAATCTGTAAAAGCCTACTATGTACAACCCATTCGGAATACCTTGCCCCGATGACAGTTCCTTCCATTAAAATCAGCTTAGGTGTTCCGAGGGAGATGCAACCTAGTTCCGAATGACGGAAGCAGAGGACAACAAAAATGGCG
>NW_018427832.1:0-245 GCF_002113885.1 Mizuhopecten yessoensis
AATATCCTGAGGGAACTGTGATAATTTCCCGAGGATCTGTGATAATATCTGAGGAAGTGTAATAATATCCTGAGGAACTGTGATAATATCCTGAGTAAGTGTGATAGTTTCCTGAGGAAGTGTGATAATATCCTGAGGGAACTGTGATAATATCATGAGGAGCTGTGATAGTTTCCTGAGGGAACTGTGATAAAATCCTGAGGATCCGTGATAATATCCTGAGGAAGTGTCATAATATCCTGAGG
>NW_018427833.1:0-245 GCF_002113885.1 Mizuhopecten yessoensis
TTGCCCAAACGACCCACTCCCTAGCCCTCCCGAATGAAACCATCGTATGATGAATTACCGCCTCCCTGATCCTCCAAATACCATTCGCCTGACGATAACTACCCCCTCTTTTGCCCCTCCCATATGAAACCCTAGTGTGATAAACTACCTCCTCATTGGTTTTTCCCAATATCATTCCCCGCGTGATATCTACCTCTTCCCTGACACTATCCCCCATCACGAACCCTGCGTGGTAATGACCCCCC
>NW_018427834.1:0-245 GCF_002113885.1 Mizuhopecten yessoensis
CAAACAGTGTCAACGCACGCTAAACAAACAGTGTCAAGGTACGCTTAACAAACAGTGCATGTAATGGAACACTTAACAAACAGTGTCAACGTACGCTAAACAAACAGTACATGTCAACGTACGCTAAACAAACAGTATATGTCAAGGTTTGCTAAACAAATAGTGCATGTCAAGGTACGCTAAACAAACAGAGCATGTCAAGGTACGCTAAACAAACAGTGCATGTAAAGGTACGCTAAACAAAC
>NW_018427835.1:0-245 GCF_002113885.1 Mizuhopecten yessoensis
AGGGCATTTGCATTAAAGTCGCCGGTTATCACAATATGAGAAATGTCATTGGCCTTCATTATTCCACTTACCTGAGTGCCAGCTGTCATTATAATCATAAATGTGCTCCAGCATCAGTACTTTTACCTGATTGCGTCTTGTTGAGGGTTCTGAATACTATAACAGCTAGGGTCATATGCTTGATAGAAAAGAAATTACAGAAGTCCTTAGAGGTGCTATGAGGACAGTATAGATACTCTTAGGTT
>NW_018427836.1:0-245 GCF_002113885.1 Mizuhopecten yessoensis
ACTGACAAGACCGAACATATAAAGAAAGATCTTGTCCATAGTAACTACAAACACAAAGACATGAGTAGGCAAATGCTGATTTCAAAAATCAAGCAACAGCAATCTTGTTTGAAAAGTTTAGAGCATACCATCGACAAGCAAAAAAGAGACATTGATAAACAGATTCTGCAATCCGGCATTCTTGTACCAGACCATCAAAATCAGGAAATGACTGATTTGTTGAGTGTGTGTAGGGATGATATTGA
>NW_018427837.1:0-245 GCF_002113885.1 Mizuhopecten yessoensis
CTGACGTGTTTATCAATACTCTCTGCAGGTTCAATACACGATTCACGATTCAATAGGGTGAAACCTAGGATTGTAATCATGAAATTAACACACAGGCATGAAATAATACATGCCAGAAGAAATCTAAAAGGAACAGGATTTATAGTGTTTGAAGACCTGACAAAAATTTACCAACAAAGGCTGAAGAGTGATAACGGACAAGACACTGTAAAAAATTCATACAGCGTGAAAGAAAAACTTTTCGT
>NW_018427838.1:0-245 GCF_002113885.1 Mizuhopecten yessoensis
ACAATTTATGGTGGCAGCGGTGGGATAGTGTGATTGTTTATCTCAATGTAGGAATTGAATAAATACATTTGTTTACATTGTGATTTGCATTTTTTTTGTAAGCATTATGTCAGCCTTAAAAGACTTGATAGCGTTAGGAAACGATATGGGTTTGTCGGGTGCACCGCTTGTTGAGTTTGTTCGCGGGGAACAGGCCAGAGAGCGTGAAGAGCGACAGACACAACGTGATGAGGCTAAGCAAGAGG
>NW_018427839.1:0-245 GCF_002113885.1 Mizuhopecten yessoensis
GATGAACGTTATGGTCATGTATTTTTACTAACACGCTATAATTGATATATCATCATGTACGTCATAGATGGAACCTATCGGCATGTATGATTACTGGCACGCTACAATATTTATATATTCTCTGGACGCAGTAGATGTAACTAATTGTCATGTATGTTTACTAGCACGCTATAATTCATGTATCCTCATGTACGTCATGGATAGAACTTATGGTCAGTTATGTTTACTAACACGCTATAATTCAT
>NW_018427840.1:0-245 GCF_002113885.1 Mizuhopecten yessoensis
TTTGTAACCTAAAGTTCCCAAGTTACCTAGGGTCCCAAGTAATAATAAGTAAGACCCTAGTGATAACACAATCGACCGGTGATATGTCGACCGGTGATAGTTCCTCCAAACCAATCAAATTAGTTAACATCCCCTCACCCACCCCAAGTAGTTTAGATTGTGTCCCGTTTGTCAAAGACTCCTGTTAATTTAGACCTGGGGATAAAGAATCTTGCAATCTACCAGATATAATCAAATCTTAAATA
>NW_018427841.1:0-245 GCF_002113885.1 Mizuhopecten yessoensis
CAAAACCTAGTTACCTCGGTAGGAATCTCTACTTAAATGAAAATAACATTGTAAAATAAATCTATATATTTTTTTGACACTGCACAAGAAAACATATTTACATTTACCTTATCCAAAACAGGCAGTTATCCGAAACATCAGATCAATACTAAGCACAAACTCCTTTATGATGACAATATCCAGTCTTATAATGGCAATATCCTGTGAGTCTTATGTTGGCAATATCTAGTCTTAATTATGTTGGC
>NW_018427842.1:0-245 GCF_002113885.1 Mizuhopecten yessoensis
TGTATGTCAAGTATGTATGTCACGCATTACACAGTATATACATGTATGAAACGTAGTACACAGTTTTGTTACGTATTACACAGTATATACATGTATGTAACGTATTGCACCGTTTATGTCACGTATTACACTGTTTATATCACGTATTACACAGTATATACATTTATGTAACGCATTACACATTATGTTTATGTATATCACGTGTATATATGGCATATACGTATCACACAGTATATACATATGCA
>NW_018427843.1:0-245 GCF_002113885.1 Mizuhopecten yessoensis
TTCGCTCAAGCATGACGGTAACTTCATGAACTGAATATGGGACATGAATTTAAAAATATATATATATATTAAGTCAAACATTGTAATCATATGAAAACCTCTACTAAGATAAAAGTGTCTATACCGACAACCTAACTGATCAAAACATTGTCATACTCTGCAACCATTTACTTTAGAAAAACCTCTCTATAATGACCATGTTACTAGTTCTAATATTATGATTACATCACAATATTCATTATATT
>NW_018427844.1:0-245 GCF_002113885.1 Mizuhopecten yessoensis
TTGTCGTACAATTTTCTCTCTCCTCCCATCTCTCAATCCCTCTATTTCGCTCCCACTTTGCCTTTAGTTTGTTGTACAAGGAATCATAATTTCTCTCTCCACTATCTATCTTTCTCTACCTCATTGCCTTTAATTTGGTGTACACAGAACTGTTCTTTTTTCTCTCTCTCTCTTTCTCTAGTTTGAAGTAAATACCTAGGTGGTCAGTCGATAGACAGGACTGTTGTTTTCGATTTCGTTTGACA
>NW_018427845.1:0-245 GCF_002113885.1 Mizuhopecten yessoensis
TTTGACATCAGACCCTATACCTTGTGTAATACACACACCCTCAGGTCATTTCAACAGATTTCAGACAGGTTAAATTTACACGTAAAAATGTCAATTTGGATTCCTACATATTTATTTGTTTCTATAAATAAATATTTTGTTTGAATTCAGATCTGCATTCGTGTAACTACAGTACATTGATACCCATCATGAATGAGACAATATATATATTTAGTACATAGTATTTTTTCTTATTCACAGTACAT
>NW_018427846.1:0-245 GCF_002113885.1 Mizuhopecten yessoensis
GGGTGATGATATTTGGCCAGTAGTATGCTGGGATGAAGGGCTACCCAGTTTGTTCAAATGAATTACCTTCACTCATATTCAAGGTCACAGGAGTCAATTGTCTTTAAAAAAACTTTAAAACAACATCTTCTGAATAACTAAAAGGTCTAGGGTTATGATATTTGGCCAGTAGCATGTTTGGATGAAGGGTTACCAAGTTGGTTCAAGTGAATTACCTTCACTCATATTCAAGGTCAAAGGGGTTA
>NW_018427847.1:0-245 GCF_002113885.1 Mizuhopecten yessoensis
AACTTTTCTTTTCTTACTGTAAAGTGTTGGAAAAAGTCTGCTGAAATCAATTAGCATTGCATCAGATTCATCCACTGTGGTGAGATGAATGGTTTCTTTGTTCAGATTAAACATTGCGGTAACCAGCAATGAATAATGTAGCAGATATGACGGTGGTAATATACCATCCAAGACCTGGACAGAGTAATGGAACAACCATTCTCTGCATTCTGTTGCTGAAAAAATACAAAAGAATAAAAAAAAAC
>NW_018427848.1:0-245 GCF_002113885.1 Mizuhopecten yessoensis
CCTGCCACTGGCTAGATATCAACAAACTGTGCCTTATCGTTATTCAAAAGATGTTTGTTAAAGGTTTAAGACTTTGACCGCTGTGGCGTTGAATATAAGTCATTGTCATTCATTAGAACAAACTTAGTAGCCCTATATTTCAGCATATTACTGGCCAGGTAACACTGCCCTGAACCTTTTGGTTATTCAGAAGTCGTTTAAATGTTTTAAACATATCTGACTCGTGTGACCTTGAAATTAGGTCA
>NW_018427849.1:0-245 GCF_002113885.1 Mizuhopecten yessoensis
AACAAAGGGCAAAAACTTTTGGAAAAATTGTCGAATCAAAATTCTATGAGGTCATTTCCTCCTACAAGAATAATAATGTCCTTCTACTGGTTTAGGTCTAATACTTGTACATGGTTTGTAATGGTAGATATTCGGGCTCCTCTCAAGTGTCCTTATATCCAATACAGTCATATACAGTCATAATTGACTGTAGTACATCGGAGTCTGGAGAAGAAGATTTTTGAAGTATTGATTAATTTTCCCTT
>NW_018427850.1:0-245 GCF_002113885.1 Mizuhopecten yessoensis
TGGTTATTATAAGATTGAGGCATTTATGTAAGTGTAAACAGTGGGCTGAACCATATTTCACAGTTTAGGGGCCAAACACAGCTTGGATTGGACTTGGTAAAGGTTTTTGAGCGGCCTTTAGGTTAAAGTTTTTGAGTATTTTTCTGTGCAGTATTATATCACAAAACCTAATTGGCTGTTGACCATTATAAGGTTGATGTATTGATATGAAGTGTGAGCAATGTGCGGAACCTTATTTTCATATT
>NW_018427851.1:0-245 GCF_002113885.1 Mizuhopecten yessoensis
AAATGGGTCGAAATAATTCACAGACCAAAATTTATGACTTTCCGCAACTTCGTTTTGACGAGGGTTACAGTATTGTTCGATTTTCTCAAATACATCTTTCGGATCATTTTTATCCTTGTCAGTCCAATCGAAATGATCATACACTTTCAGAAGGGTCTCCCCACCACAGTTTATGATCGTCGCGGTTTGTATCGCCTTATCTAACATTTGGATTCCGCTAGCCATTAGATAAATCTCAATACTGC
>NW_018427852.1:0-245 GCF_002113885.1 Mizuhopecten yessoensis
TCTATATAGTTAAAACCAATTGTAGTATTTATACCAGCAGACAACCTTCTAAAATCAAGTGAATCTGTTATGGATTAGGGCCCGCCTAGTTGCAACACCATCATTTATGGGCCCATTGTAGTTGACTTGGTCTTCGCCCTCAACTTCCTCCTCTACAACAGGAATGTTGTTGTCTATACAGATGTTATGGAGGATAACACATGCATGGATCACCCTGCAGCTTCTCTCTGGAGATGACATCAGAT
>NW_018427853.1:0-245 GCF_002113885.1 Mizuhopecten yessoensis
CATTTGATTGATTGTGACGTCATAATGACGCGCCATTCATGATGAAAAACTATACTCTTTATTTTTTTTTGGAATAATAGAATATCTCACCCCCTTAGCCTGATAAGGCTTATGGTTGAGATAGGGGAATCTTAACCCGAGGGGGAAGATTCTTAAGTTTCCAAACACGAGGATTTGCCGAGTGTTTGGCAACTTAAGAAACTTTCCCTGAGGGTTGAGATTCTCCTATCGCACCCACAAGGGGG
>NW_018427854.1:0-245 GCF_002113885.1 Mizuhopecten yessoensis
CAGTGGTGTACAGTTCAGTCAGATCATGTGTTATTGTCCTAATTTATGGCATGGATGTTCATGTTGGGTCTAACAAGGACATTATGAACTTAATTTGGAAACAATTTCTATTTTTGGAAATTTTGGACGCGTTTGGGACTTAACTTTTCTCACACAATTTCTCTGTTAGTGCAAGTTTCTAGTGTTCTGTCAGATCATGTGTTATTGTCCTTATAAGGTACTTTAAATATCAAAAAAATAAAAAA
>NW_018427855.1:0-245 GCF_002113885.1 Mizuhopecten yessoensis
TCATACACACGTACGTACTACACACGCACCTGTTACCTGTTAATTACCTGGTAACGGGTACCTATTTGTACCGTTAGTCAACCGTGAAGGACGTGAAATTTTCACACAAATCGTGACAGACACAATTAGCACATGTAGGTCCAGTTGTTTGTTATTCACAAGTACTGTACTTAACAGTACAACCGAATTGTTGACTTTTTCAGTAATTGTAATGATGTGTTACATGCATGGAAGAATGAGAAACA
>NW_018427856.1:0-245 GCF_002113885.1 Mizuhopecten yessoensis
ACATTGTTTTCTCATTACTTATCCACATTAGCTTGACTGAGATGCACGAACACAACTTACTGTTGATCATGAGTGTATTGTACCTTTAAAATGGCTCTAAGTCGATGGCGATTGCTTTCAAGTTTAATGTAATATCTAGTTAAACACCGTTCTGTAACATACTGTTTTTCATTAAGTTTATACCTGAAACATTTTAAAAGTGTTTAAATTTCCCCAAAAGGAAATACAGATTGACCTCTTCTTTA
>NW_018427857.1:0-245 GCF_002113885.1 Mizuhopecten yessoensis
TTGTTTATATAATGAATAGGTATTAAAGTATATCTAAAGATACACTTTGTACACGTAATAAACAGGTCACAATGTATAACAAACGAAAAGCTTTGTTTACATAATGAATAGGTATTAAAGTAAATCTAATGATACACTTTGTTTACATAATCAACTTGTCACAATATATAACTAAAGATCAACTTAAAACACGTAATAAACAGGTCACAATGTATAACTATTATGGATGGTTTCGTAACCATGGA
>NW_018427858.1:0-245 GCF_002113885.1 Mizuhopecten yessoensis
GGCTTACAGTTCTGCTTGGTATAGCAGCCGCGGTATTAGTTAGCCCTTCGCTTACAATTCTGATTTGTAGCGCAACGGGAAGTATAAGACAGCCTTTCGCTTACAGTTCTGGTTTTGTATAGCAGCGGGAAGTACTAGTTAGCCTTTGGCTTACAATTCTGGTTTGTATAACAGCGGAGGGTATTAATCAGCCTTTGGCGTACAGTTCTCGTTTGTATATAGCAGCGGAAAGTATAAGTGGGAAT
>NW_018427859.1:0-245 GCF_002113885.1 Mizuhopecten yessoensis
AAATGCTTATTTTCGTTCTAGAATGAAATACAAGCATTTAAACTGATAAAGGTTAGCAACATTAAACGATGTACCTTTAGTCACAAGCATTCTCGTTTGAAGAGCAGCATAAATAAAAGAGGCGGAAGGATGTATTTCCTTTTACGTAAGTGGTGCGGTATGCATTGAATACATATGTAATTATGCTTAGGAAAGGTTTTGTCTGTGCTGATAAGAGAATGGAAGGGGATCAGATTCACAACAAA
>NW_018427860.1:0-245 GCF_002113885.1 Mizuhopecten yessoensis
GACCTAAAAATCCACTGTCGTGAATCTCAATATCCTCTCATATTGTCTATATCAGGGTCCTTTGTCGTTGACCATTAAAAGTGATCCCTTCATGATCATATCATTCAGTCGATCTAGTTTGGACTATTTCATATGGCCTCTATTAGGGCTCCAGATTCCTGATCTACACAGTCTTAGATCATATCCATAGCCAATTAAATTCTTAAGTTTTACAGCTGCTGTCAATTTAAATACCCACAAGAGGA
>NW_018427861.1:0-245 GCF_002113885.1 Mizuhopecten yessoensis
AGCAACAGGGGACGGAATGTTACTTGCATGAATAAAAAAATAAGCCATACACATTTGATTGCACCTATGACATTTGGTATTCGATACAGGTTGCCATAAATGAATGAATTAAACTGAATCATGAAGCTGTTTCGTTATTCTAGGACTTATCGGAGATATAGGCCTATAGTAGTGACCAAAGGTTGGAAATCCAAGAAGTGGACGAAATATGAAATGTGCCCTAAATATAAATGCGAATCGATAGA
>NW_018427862.1:0-245 GCF_002113885.1 Mizuhopecten yessoensis
TTTCAATCAAGAATGTTATCCTTTAGCTGGGCCCAATACCAGTGTCTCAATCAAGAATGTTATCCTTTAGCTGGGCCCGATAATAATGTCTCAATCAAAAATGTTATTCTTCAGCTTAGTGAGTACATGAGGCTCATTCAAGAAGGATGTTTTTAGGTTTGGCTCAATACCAGTGTCTCTCACGAAGGATATTCTTTAGTTGGGACTAATAACAGTGTCTCATTAAAAAAGAATAGTTTCAAGTT
>NW_018427863.1:0-245 GCF_002113885.1 Mizuhopecten yessoensis
TATAACTGTGATTTGTGTCAGAGTTAAGGGTATATACTACCTTACCCAGTATAACTGTGATTTGTGTCAGAGTGAAGGGTATATACTACCTTACACATTATTACCTTGATTTGTGTCAGAGTTAAGGGTATATGCATCCTTACACAGTATAACTGTGATTTGTGTTAGAGTTAAGGATATATACTACCTTACATACCATTCCTGTGATTTGTGTCAGAGTTAAGGGTATATGCTACCTTACACAG
>NW_018427864.1:0-245 GCF_002113885.1 Mizuhopecten yessoensis
GTGTAGCTATTGGGGGATTGGAGGTTTAATGTATAGCTATTGGGGAATTGGAGGTTTTATGTGTAGCTATTGGGGGATTGGAGGTTTTATATGTAGTTATTGGGGGATTAATGGTTTATTGGGTAGCTATTGGGGGATTGGAGGTTTATTGTGTAGCTATTCGGGGATCAGATGTTTAATGAGTAGCTATTGGGGGATCAGAGGTTTAATGAGTATAGCTATTGGGGGATTAGAGGTTTAATGTG
>NW_018427865.1:0-245 GCF_002113885.1 Mizuhopecten yessoensis
GGCGACAGACAGTAGACAAGGAGTTACCAAGGGCAAGGAAGAGTCTTTGCCCTGACCCCTATGGGAACCCCTACCGCGGAAGGAAGATTTCCGCCTGATCTCCTACGCCTGGAGGAACCAGAAGCCTGCCTCTTCCTGCCAGCGCCCTTGCCCGCAGAACTGTGGCGTGCATCCTCAGACGCAAACGGGTCAATTCTTATCTCAGATTGCACTAAGTATATATGTCTCTAAGTAAATGTCTTTTT
>NW_018427866.1:0-245 GCF_002113885.1 Mizuhopecten yessoensis
AGAAGCATTAGAAGGAAAACTGTAAATCTCCTGGAACAGATGGCTTTCCAGCAGAATTTTTTAAACGTTTTTGGCCAGAACTTACATATTTTATATTGTGATCACTAAACCAGGGATATACTAACGGATCTTTTTCCACAAATCAAAGGCTAGGTATTATAACATGTATTCCAAAAGGAGAAAAACCAAGACAATTTTTTAAAAACTGGAGGCCTATTACATTATTAAATACAATTTACAAATTA
>NW_018427867.1:0-245 GCF_002113885.1 Mizuhopecten yessoensis
AAATAACGATAAGAAATCGTTTATCCCGATACTACAACACGAAGTGTTAGACGACGACATGGTCAACTTCTATTTGTGAGTCCGTTTTGGAATTATGAATATAATAATACAAAATACAATGGCCACTGCAAATGTAGGGAAACTATGTTTGTTAAGGAATGGATAACTTACTTATTTAAATATGAAAAGTTAAGTAAAACGCAGATTTAAGTTGAGTTATATTATTTATTGTAACATAATTCACA
>NW_018427868.1:0-245 GCF_002113885.1 Mizuhopecten yessoensis
TGATAGAGGAAGGGTAGATATATAACAGAGGTCAGATTGATATAAAATACAGGACAGATATATATAAATAATAGAGGAAGTGTATATATATAATAGGGGATGGGTAGATATATGATAAAGGAAGGGTAGATATATGATAGAGGATGGGTAGATATATAATAGTAGAAGGATATACATATAATAGAGTAAGGGTACATATATAATAGAGATAGGGTAGATATATAATAGAGGATGGTAGATATATA
>NW_018427869.1:0-245 GCF_002113885.1 Mizuhopecten yessoensis
TTTTTTTTATCAGCGAAACGCATAATCCCAATCTGTTTATTGATGTCCTGAACTTAAGTCAATAGCGGTTTACCCTTGCCTTTGTCCTACAGCCTATCCTGGAGTAAGCAAATTCCCCTCACCTGTTTATTTCTCATTGAGGTTGGAAACATCAAGATTCAGTCCTTTTCATTTTAAATCAACAAAATAAAAGAAGGAAATATAAAACATGATTCGTATCACAAACTACAGGGCTTTAATTTTCG
>NW_018427870.1:0-245 GCF_002113885.1 Mizuhopecten yessoensis
AATTATGATGCGATGTCGCACATGCATATTGAAATACAGAAACTCAGTTGGATAAGAAGATACACTGGGAAAAGTAAATGTAATATAGCTAGTGGGAACTTGTTAGTATTGTCATTATACTATCGCTGTAGGTGGTTCAGTTATAATAAATGAGTAAATCCTTATCTTAATATGAATCTATATGTACCTAGGAAATAGAAGACATATGATAAAACCTCTATAAACGGCCTACGGACTATATCAAT
>NW_018427871.1:0-245 GCF_002113885.1 Mizuhopecten yessoensis
GATTGAAATAAACCTCTGGCATAACGCATGCCGTCAGTCAGTAATTATTGCTCATCGTCTGTCGATTGAATGGCGACTGAAGATAAGAAAGAATCTTTCCGAAATATATCCAGGCTACATAGACAAAATATGATAACTGCCCACAGGGTCAGAAATGATAAAAACGCACATCCTGTTGTTAATTGAAGACATAAAAGTATCATATGATAAATGTTAGCAATATTCAATATTCTTGTGTGACGGGG
>NW_018427872.1:0-245 GCF_002113885.1 Mizuhopecten yessoensis
ATGTAACAATGATATAACACAAATAACAATGATATAACACTTGTGACAATGCTATAACACATGTAACAATGATATCACATATGTAACAATGATATAACACATGTGACAATGAAATAGCACATGTAACAATGAAATAACACTGCTGACAATGAAATAACACAAATAACAATGATATAACACATGTTACAATGATATCACATATGTAACAATGATATAACACATGTAACAATGATATAACACATGTG
>NW_018427873.1:0-245 GCF_002113885.1 Mizuhopecten yessoensis
AACCCATCAGTTTGGAAGAAATTATTTTATTTGTGCAGAGTACACCTTTTTATTATGTGACTTAATGTTTTTGTAAACAAGATGGCGGCAACTTAATTCGAAAGAACACTCGTAAATTCATCAACAGATATTTGTTGAGACTTATGGAAGTAAATTTGTATATTCTTATATAATTCTTGATGAAATCTACTTGTATTTAGAAAAAATTCAACGACTCCACATTCGTAACCATAATCAATCCCCAT
>NW_018427874.1:0-245 GCF_002113885.1 Mizuhopecten yessoensis
AAAAAAACTGCTCTTAAAATACTCAGCTATTCTTACTTTTTTTCTCATCTTATATGCATACAAGCTTTATAACCCCGGTAAACTACAATGATATAGCAGTACAAGATATACCTGATGTGATATAATATGGAATTAATTAGATACTATATTCTACCTTTGATAATTACAAATTTACCTGTTATACATGTATACCTGTTGAATGAAATTGGCTTTGGGCAGCTTAGATGTTGTTGTTTTTCTTCTTC
>NW_018427875.1:0-245 GCF_002113885.1 Mizuhopecten yessoensis
ATATAGGTGAGAGGTGAAGAGCAAACCAAGCTGTTCTACTCAGTGAAGCATCGGTAGCTACAAAAACAGCAAGCAATGTCGAGGTAATACTATATACACATACATATTGTTTATTAAAATTTTATATTCACAAGTTATATGCTTATTCTACCTTGGTTGTTTAGAAACGTTCACATTGAGATAATATATGAATGTAATAACTAATCATATGCTTTACATCATATATTTATATAAAATATTTTCAT
>NW_018427876.1:0-245 GCF_002113885.1 Mizuhopecten yessoensis
TACAGTAAATATGTTGACTGCACAAGACCAGCCTTTCAGTATGTGTGGAACAACAATCAAACCTACTTCTGATAGACGAAACTGAATCATCTGGTAACATATTTTCTACAAATGCATTATTCTGACTTAACGTATCCAATAAAGTAAAATATTTGCTGTACACGACGTAATATTAGTTTAAATTGTCAGCATTGTTTGGATTTGTTAGGCAAAAGAGCTCATCATGGTGTGACTGTATACATTTT
>NW_018427877.1:0-245 GCF_002113885.1 Mizuhopecten yessoensis
CCCCTACAGGTTTGACTATACGTTACTATGGTGATGACCCCTACAAGTTCGACTATAAGTTACTATGGTGACGACCCCTACAGGTTTGACTATACGTAACTATGGTGACGACCCCTACAAGTTCGACTAAAAGTCACTATAGCGACGACGCCTACAGAATCGACTGTAAGTACATATAAGGCGACGACCCCTACTGGTTAGACTATAAGTTACTATGGCGACGACCCCTACAGGTTTGACTATAC
>NW_018427878.1:0-245 GCF_002113885.1 Mizuhopecten yessoensis
AAATGTCTTTGTTTTTTCAAATCCAAATTCCGATCCTTCGGATATCATTTTGCTGATAGAACAATTCTGCGACTTTTGCGGAGACGGGCGCACCGTGGTCATCATGATTGACCATGTGTCGAAAATTGAGTCGGAGGGTTTCAATAAAGTTTCAGGCATCGAAAAACTGCTTAACGGAATCCAAAAAATAGCGAACAGACGAGGCGTTGCGTTCGTTCTGACCGCACAACTGAAACGTGACATTG
>NW_018427879.1:0-245 GCF_002113885.1 Mizuhopecten yessoensis
ACTATATGTACATGTACTCGTAAAGGTCTACGGGCCAGTCATTGTAGTCTGACTATATTTACATGTACTCGTAAAGGTCTAGGCGGCCAGTCATTGTGGTCTGACTATCAGTACATGTACTCGTTAAGGTCTACACGCCCAGTAGTCGGGGTCTGGCTATATGTACATGTACTCGTTAAGGTCTACTCGGCCAGTCATTCTGGTCTAACTATCTGTACAAGTACTCGTTAAGGTCTACGGGTCAG
>NW_018427880.1:0-245 GCF_002113885.1 Mizuhopecten yessoensis
TTTTTGTGTTATTGCTCCATAACATAAAAAATATATTCAAGTCAAATCCTTAGAATTTAATCTTCTATACACAATCCCTATGGAAATCCACTTTTATCGATGGACTCTTTTCTCTTAAGAAATATTACGCCACTGTATTAGCCAATCAAAAAGGACGTTACAAACGGCGACGTCATTTTTTAAAGTTATTGGCTGATAATATACATTTCTAAGGCAATAAAAATGCTTGTTACAAGCAAGATTAA
>NW_018427881.1:0-245 GCF_002113885.1 Mizuhopecten yessoensis
TTGGAGATACTTATCTCCCGTAGACCTGAGAGCAGTTCCCTACAACATGTTGTGATGGTGTGTGACAACACACCAAATTCAAGACACATTGTGTATACATTGTTATATCACGAAGTTCCTTTTTTCTTACAGGAGGATGGAACGTTACTGGTCAAGTATGGATCTACCCTGCTCCAACAACTTCCGGTCAACGATCTGTGGTGTGTTCTTCCCCCAATGTGAAAGTGGGGAGGGCTTCGTTAATA
>NW_018427882.1:0-245 GCF_002113885.1 Mizuhopecten yessoensis
CTTAAGGCATTTAACCCTGTTACCAAGTTTGAAGAAAATCGGTTACCATTTGTTACAGTTATTGCACGGAAACGGCAGATAATGACATTTTTCATTATTCAACGGGCCATAGCTCTGCCAAATAAAGTCTGCTGAAGGTGGTCATCAAACTTGGCCAAGCCCTCAAGGCATTTAACCCTGTTACCAAGTTTGAAGAAAATCTAATTAGCTGAAGCAGAATATGATCGATGTACCATATATAAACA
>NW_018427883.1:0-245 GCF_002113885.1 Mizuhopecten yessoensis
TTTCCAACAGCATAGTCACGTGTTTTCATACATCCTAACGCCAAAAAGCATAGTCACGTCTTTCCATACATCCAAATGCCCAAAAGCATAATCACGTCTTTCCATACATCCTAATGCCCAACAGCATAGTTATCTGTTTCCAAACATCCAAACGCCCAACAGCATAGTCACGTAATTCCATACATCCAAATGCCCAACAGAATAGTCATGTGTTTCCATACATACAAATGCTCAACAGCATAGTC
>NW_018427884.1:0-245 GCF_002113885.1 Mizuhopecten yessoensis
TATCCCCCCTCTTAAATGTGAGGAATATTTCATTCAACATCCTTTTGATAAAGCTGAATATCTTAATAAGTATTTTACTCTATATCTACCTCTTCTGAGAATCTTTAACCCATTCCTGATTTTGAAATCAACTGTCCCCACTCTTTGGAAAACATAACAATAACAAATCAAGAAGTCCATGACCAATTGTTTCTCCTTAATAGTAATAAACCAGCTGGATCCGATGGCATGGTACCTAAAATAAT
>NW_018427885.1:0-245 GCF_002113885.1 Mizuhopecten yessoensis
CTCTGTGATATTTATGTATTGTAATATGCCTATTTTACCTGAATAGATATTATTATCTTTATTATTACTACCGCCTACGTCATGCCGTTACATGTTTTCTTAAAAAACACACATCTTGATTTTGTTCTTACTGTACCTTGGAATGGTAAAATAACATATAGTTTTCGAATAGCATATCTTACACGTGTATTGCGTTCCTTACTTTGTGCTGCAGTCTTCCTGCATTTAAAATAAATGAGACTGTC
>NW_018427886.1:0-245 GCF_002113885.1 Mizuhopecten yessoensis
AACAAGTAAACTTGTCCACTTTCACAGTACCTATGTTGAGATTTGAATTCGTGTATGGGGGCATGTGTGTCAAATTTTTTAAATTTTACATAAATATAATTCCAGTTTTGACAGATGATGAAAACAAGAAAGTGGATATCATTGTTGTACTGATCAGCTCACACGGAGAGGAAGTCATAGAGAAAGATGAACACAACAATGACAAAAATGTTCTTCGTCATCGTATTTTGTTGGAAGACAAGTAT
>NW_018427887.1:0-245 GCF_002113885.1 Mizuhopecten yessoensis
TCTCCCTTTACTATGCAGTCGGACTACTAGACAGATTTACCTCCCTTGGCTTGATATGCATTATGACCTAGTAATATGTTAATAAATTTAGAAAACAACAATATTATAATATATTTTTAAAATTTAGAATTATTAATAAACAGCAAGTAAATGAAATTTATCAAGAACTGATCATTATATTCTAAGAAACATTAAATAACAAAATGTTATTATTACTGATATGGTAATTTTTTTAAACCTTGTGT
>NW_018427888.1:0-245 GCF_002113885.1 Mizuhopecten yessoensis
AGGTGTGAGGTGTTTAGGTGAGCAAAGAAGAGTTGCGATGAGGTGCGGGGAGTTTAGGTGAGATGGGAAGAGTTGAGGTTGGATGGGAGGAGTTGAACTGTGGCAAAAAAAGGAGTTGAGGAGAGGAGTTGAGGTGAGGTGGGGCGGAGGAGTTGAGGTGTGGTGAAAGGAGTTGAGATTTGGTTCGAGAAATTGATTTAAGGTGAGAAATAGAAGATATTTTCTACACACTAGGTTAAAACTAT
>NW_018427889.1:0-245 GCF_002113885.1 Mizuhopecten yessoensis
TCTTAAAGCTGGCAGGGTCATTTAAGAGCGTGCCTAGGTGCTAACACCACTCACCCAACATGGAGGCATTTAGCAATTATTTCAGGTTTTGACATTGATATTTTAAGCTATTTTATGAAGTACCAAAGAGCAGTTTTTTTCCCCATTGTATCTTTCATATTTTAGTTTTTGATAACCATGGAAATGAAAGTAAAAAAAACCGTGACACTGTGATATGTTTCTAATTTTGAGTTGATGAAATGAAA
>NW_018427890.1:0-245 GCF_002113885.1 Mizuhopecten yessoensis
GGGATATACCTGAATCAGGGTGTCTGTCTGTCTGAAGTTTGTCTGGCAGAATGCTGGTTAATTGCTCAATCGTATTTTATGTAACTTTGTTCACATGATACAGTTCATAAATATTTCCAATTAAATCAGTTATTTACTAACTATCAATGATCAAGAATATTTGTTCCTAGGTAAGGGGGACAACCAAACTGTTTACTTTGGTCTATTGTTCCCAGTAGGTACAAATAGTCCAGTCTATTGTTCCC
>NW_018427891.1:0-245 GCF_002113885.1 Mizuhopecten yessoensis
TGACATTCTATGACATCCGCTCTGTGACATCCTATGACATCCGCTTTGTGACATTCTGTGACATCCGCTCTGTGACATTCTATGATATCCGCTCTGTGACATTCTATGACATTCACTCTGTGACATCCTATGACATTTATCGTGTTGTAACACGTTCAGGTTGAACAGAAGTGGTAAGATTAATTGGAAATGTATTGGAAGTCTATTATTTGTGTTTGCACAAGAATAGCTTCCAATCAAGATTC
>NW_018427892.1:0-245 GCF_002113885.1 Mizuhopecten yessoensis
AAAACTGCTGAATTTAGATGATCGTAGAATAGCTTTTCTACTACGACAACTGAATTTGGATTATCATAGAATAGCTTTTTACTGCAGACAAACGTTAAAATAGCATAATCATGGAATAGTTTTATTACTACAGACAAACGTTACAACAGCAGAAGTTAAATGATCATAGAAAAGTTTTTCTACTACAGACAAACGTCACAACAGCTGAATTTAGATGATCATGGAATAGCTTTTCTACTACAGAC
>NW_018427893.1:0-245 GCF_002113885.1 Mizuhopecten yessoensis
GTACGTTGACACTGTGATACATTTTGACCCCGTTGGTTGACAATGTGGTACATTTTGTCCCCGTACGTTAACACTGTGGTACATTTTGTCCCTATACGTTGACACTGTAGTACAATTCTTCCTAGAACGTTTACACTGTGGTCCATTTTGTCCCTGTTCGTTGACACTGTGGTACATTTTGTCTCTGTACGTTGACACTGTGGTACATTTTGTCCCCGTACGTTGACACTGTAGTACATTTTGTC
>NW_018427894.1:0-245 GCF_002113885.1 Mizuhopecten yessoensis
ATTTATTAATCAAGTTTATGCTTATACCAGTTTTACATTATCCTTTGTAAAAGTCTTAGCAGGTCACATCAATTTTATTCTAAGAAAGTTAAACTGTCCTAATGACAAGTTAGAAGTATTTAGAATACACCTTGCTAATTCTTATGAAGTTTGTTCATTGTTCAACCACTCACAAAAATGAACCGCTGCCCTTCTGAGAATCGGCAGGGTACAGTCTCAAGCTGGGATAGGAGTTGACGTTTTCC
>NW_018427895.1:0-245 GCF_002113885.1 Mizuhopecten yessoensis
TATATGTCCAGTCGATGACAGTCACGCGTGGTTATCAATAGATGAATATAATGGTCTGGTACTGGTTAACAGGGAGGGTGTGGTCACAGAGACAGTAAAACTGGACTTCTGTCCGTGCATGATCACCATGGTCGGGACAACAGACATGCTTATGACCAGAGATCCAGTTAGTGCATTTGTTTATAAACTATCACTACATAACAAACAAGTGTCAACATTTGCAGACATCAGACCACATAAAGCAT
>NW_018427896.1:0-245 GCF_002113885.1 Mizuhopecten yessoensis
TAGACAGGCTGTAAGTATAGGTAAGCCTGCATTAGATACCTACTTCTATACCTACAGTCACACAAGGCTTTTACATTGTCTGTCTTTGACTTTCTAAACCAGCACGATCGTAAAACAGAAGTGGTAAATAAAACGTTATCTTTCTAATAAGTTTGTCAGTGTGATAATTTTGATTTACCCTGCATTTTTTTCATAGATTAATATCAAATTTGTAAAAGACACCCAGTAAACCTCGTACCTTTACA
>NW_018427897.1:0-245 GCF_002113885.1 Mizuhopecten yessoensis
TTGGTAAAGTAAAAAATGGCGGCTTCTGATTGCGACGTTCGACCGCGTCACTACCAGACAAGCGTGTCAATGCGTGTACATAACAACCGTTTTAAATTAATAAAAATGTTCGAAATGCTACTTATATTACTCATTTAAAGATTTTAAAGTGATATAGAGAAAATAAATAGTGTTGTTCACCGCGTATTTTATAAATTTATCCATATATCGATGTAGATTCGCTGGAACTACGGCTACCAAAGTTA
>NW_018427898.1:0-245 GCF_002113885.1 Mizuhopecten yessoensis
GGTGTTTGTAGTATACGTTATTATATATGTGGTACGTGTGTTATAAAAGTGTATGTGTTAGACATGTATATATATTGTTTGTGTATTATACAGGTGTTTGTGGTATACGTTATTATGTGTTGTGTGTGTGTTTAGGTGTTTGTGGTATATGTTATTATATATGTTGTGTTTGTGATATAGATGTGTGTGGTATACGTTATCATATATGTTGTGCGTGTGTTTAGGTGTTTGTGGTAAACGTTATT
>NW_018427899.1:0-245 GCF_002113885.1 Mizuhopecten yessoensis
CAGCTCTGTCAAGGGGTTGTAGCAGATGTGTGGTATGAGGTGGGAGGCTGAGGACGTGTATGTTTTCTTTGAGAGCCATCTCAAGGATGGTTAGCATCTCGTGTGAGGAATGGCCGTCCAATATTAGCAACTGGGGTCTTTCTGAGCCACATTCTGCCAAGAAAATGTCACGGAACCATCTCTCGCCAATGACATCCGTCATCCATCCCCTCTCTTGTTAGTCCCATTTTGTGCCGGATGGAGCT
>NW_018427900.1:0-245 GCF_002113885.1 Mizuhopecten yessoensis
GCTACCAGTCACATTGCAGCTACATCTACCTTACCACTACACATTCACATAACAGCTACCTTACCACTATACCCATTAACACGTCATCTACCTTACCACTACACATTAACATTACATCTACCTTACCACTACACATTAACATTACAGCTACCTTACCACTACCCAGTCACATAACAGCTACCCTACCACTACCCATTAACATTACAGCTACCATTCCACTATCAATTAACACTACAGCTACAGCT
>NW_018427901.1:0-245 GCF_002113885.1 Mizuhopecten yessoensis
TGAGAAGCCTCGAAACAGTGGTTTGTGATAAGAAAACTTACTGTTGGGAATATTCCTTGTTCGTGCACCAATCGATGTTGAGTGGTATTTTTTGCGTGGAATAATATCTTTTTTCAGAATTTTTTAACATTTAGAACTACAATATAGAGACACATCCGGGTAAGGCCTCTACTGCTTCACAAACATGTGTTGTTAAAGATAATATGTTTGCATAGTTCAATGAGGAGATACGACACATACTTAGT
>NW_018427902.1:0-245 GCF_002113885.1 Mizuhopecten yessoensis
CTAAGATAACCCTGGTGGACAATACAGTTTTACATCTTCTTGTTTCAGATCAGAATGTATATTAATAAATATCTTATCTACCAAAACAGCGCCAGGCTCCAGAAGAGCAAATAGTCCACTGTTTCTAGTAATCAGAACTTCTGAAGCAGATCCACTCCAAAGCTTTGAACCAAAATACAACTGCCCCAGTTGTACTGACTCCTACCAATGCCTTAAATGTATTGTGGGACTTGTAGTTGATTTGG
>NW_018427903.1:0-245 GCF_002113885.1 Mizuhopecten yessoensis
TCAGCAAGGCCAAATAAGAGGAAAAAAGAAGGCACACTAGAGGACCTAGAGAGGGCAGAGGCAGATAGGGCCAGAAGTGAAGCAAGGCTGGCGGACATGAGAAGGATTTTTGAAAAGAGGCGAATTTTAGCGGAAATTGAGTGTCTGAAAATGAGGACTCAGGCTGAGGTTGCCTATTGGAAAAAGAGAACAGCCTTACTCGTGGTAGAAAACGAGAAATAAATGTTCTTTTTTTCCAATATAAG
>NW_018427904.1:0-245 GCF_002113885.1 Mizuhopecten yessoensis
TTTCATTGACATATTCAAATTGCAAGAATTGGTGTGGATACTTTTGAGGGAAGGCAACTGAATCGCAAGATTTTCTTTTTATTCCAGAACGTTTGGAACTAGACTTTGGTTTTACAGACCCTGAATTGCTTACCCTATCACTATCAGAATTCTCATCAGAATTGGACGAAGCCAGTGACTCTCCAAATAACTTCAAGGCATTTAACCTCTTTTCTGACCTTTCAGACACCTCACTCAACTCTCTC
>NW_018427905.1:0-245 GCF_002113885.1 Mizuhopecten yessoensis
GCTCACATCGACAGCCATTTTGCGAACATCAATATGTATTAGCCAATCAGTACTGCTTCCGGCAACTAGACTTTATAACAACAATACCACGTGTACCAGTTTACCTTTTATAATCTAAAATATAAGACATGTTTGATGATTACGGTCCAGTTTAACCAACAAACTCCACAAAGTTTTACGATCAAAACCCTATGCATAAGTAAGAAAACGCCGATATTTCGGAAAGTAAAGAGTGTGTTATTAGA
>NW_018427906.1:0-245 GCF_002113885.1 Mizuhopecten yessoensis
TAAATGTGTCCCAGTATAACTATAAATGTGTCCCAGTCTAACTATCAATGTGTCTCAGTCTAGCTATCAATGTGTCCCAGTCTAAATATTAATGTGTCCCAGTCCAACTATAAATGTGTCCCAGTTTAACTATAAATGTGTCCGAGTATTACTATAAATGTATCCCAGTCTAACTATAAATGTGTCCCAGTCTAACTATCAATGTGTCCCAGTCTAACTATAAATGTGTCCCAGTCTTACTATAA
>NW_018427907.1:0-245 GCF_002113885.1 Mizuhopecten yessoensis
AGATTTCTCTATCTTACACAACCAGTAGCGATAGATTCTATTAATTATGTCATTTCTAGACACTTAAGATATTCGCGCAAACAAAGAGTGTCCACTTACTACTGTTTGTATCCTTCCCTAACTTCGCAAACATCAAAACTTTTGGTGATTTTGGTGCGTCGTCATTTTTGCAGATCATCTTAGAAAACGTCGTGCATTTTTTGGTTTCTGGGTCATAGGTGAAGGACAAACAGTCTGTTTTACAA
>NW_018427908.1:0-245 GCF_002113885.1 Mizuhopecten yessoensis
ACCATGGAACATTCCTCGTAGTAGTTAATGGGAAGTCATAGAAAATTATTTGTAGCAGTCAATGGGAAGTCATGGAACAGTCTCAGTATCAGTCAATGGGAAGTCATAAAACACTTTTAGTAACAGTCAATTGGAATCTGTGGAACTTTTTTTCTAACAGGCATTGAAAAGTCATAGAATATTCTTAGTATCAGTTGATAGGAAGCCATGGAACATTCTCAGTACCAGTCAATGGGAAGTAATGG
>NW_018427909.1:0-245 GCF_002113885.1 Mizuhopecten yessoensis
AGAGAGTATGACCTACCTTCACAGAAGTGTCCAGTAATACTGTAGAGGGAGTTGAGTGTCTGGTTGACCATGCCACGAACAGACTCCGGCAACAGCATTAGGGTACTAGAGGTACACTGCCAGGCCCCAACCATGGACATACACAGCTCTTGCTTCCTGTAGGCATGGATGTGCTGGGCCATCTCTAGCAGCTCCATCGTGTGGTTCATGGTAAGGTTGGAACTCTCTAGCATTGCAACATCATA
>NW_018427910.1:0-245 GCF_002113885.1 Mizuhopecten yessoensis
TTACTATAGGGCACCCGTATCTCCGATACGGGGCCCTAATAAGCTCTTCTAGTAAAGTTGTTAACTGTCCGCACATTTCTCATTTGCATATGATGCCCGGATGACAATTTTCAATGACATTAATGACCCTAACTGACACCAAAACATCATAAAATGACGTCACGAACAATAGCTTGACCCCAAAAGGTCACTATAATTCCCCCGCTAGTTTGGCGTGTAAGCGATTCAGACCTGTGGGTCAGATA
>NW_018427911.1:0-245 GCF_002113885.1 Mizuhopecten yessoensis
GATTCGACATGTGCATTGAAGGTGAAGTGTAACAACGAGAAAGGTTCGCCCGGAGTAACAGGGGCACCTGGTATACCAGGGTTGTCCGGTTTAATGGGATTGCGTGGAAGAGACGGGTACAAAGGCGAAAAGGGGGAAAGAGGTAAAATGTGCGGAGCTTACGTAGGAATAAAAAAAAATGTAATGTCAAACTGATGATTTTCATTAAGTGGTTACAGATGTCATTGGGTGTGAGCTTTTAATTG
>NW_018427912.1:0-245 GCF_002113885.1 Mizuhopecten yessoensis
TTTTGGCCTTTCTTGAAGCGCAAGAAATACACATTTTCGAAAGAGCCGCCGAATTGGTCGTTTTTGAAAAAATCTTGCAAAAATAGTTCTACAATTATTAAGCATCTATTTTTTGACACATCGAATTGGTCATTATTTGTTGAATATTACAAAAACAAGTTATAATAGTTCAAACCAAGACTTGAACGTGATTAAAATCCCAGAAGAGTACATCCTTAATATGTTATATGATGTGTTTACGTGCT
>NW_018427913.1:0-245 GCF_002113885.1 Mizuhopecten yessoensis
AACAGTGTGTCACTACCATTTTGATGTCTTTACTCCCTGAACAGTGTGTCACTACCATTGTAAGGTTCCTAATCCCTTAACAGTGTGTCACTACCATCGTAGTGTTAGTACTCCCTTAACAGTCTGTCACTACCATTTTGATGTCTTTACTCCCTGAAAAGTATGTCACTACCATTGTAGTGTCAGTACTCCTTGAACATTGTGTCACTACCATTGTGATGTTCTTACTCTCTGAACAGTGTGTC
>NW_018427914.1:0-245 GCF_002113885.1 Mizuhopecten yessoensis
CCAGACGATGACAAAGTGGGACTCTCGATAGAGGATAAAAGGTTTTTGGAGCAGATGAAGGATTTCGAGAAAAATGCTGAAGGTAGGTGGTCAGCACCACTACCCTTTCGTGACAATAGAGTGAGATTACCCAATAACAGGAATCAAGCTCTTAGAAGGACACAGAATCTTGGTAACAGCCTCAGGAACGACCCTATTAAGAGGAAGCATTTTGTGGATTTCATGCAAAACATGCTTATCAACGG
>NW_018427915.1:0-245 GCF_002113885.1 Mizuhopecten yessoensis
TTAATGTGGTAAATCAACCAATTTAATACTCGGGTGAATATGTCTGGTAGAACAAAATACTATTTTTCTCCCTTACCAGATTATAAAACTGCAAGAAATCAAAGACAAAAGTAATTGAACTTACGAAGTCTACTCCAACAGTGTTGATGTACGTGTCTGAAAATGTATCATCCTGAAAAAAGGAGGAAGAAAATGCATGAAGTGATATTCGGTGTCACCAATGATATTAGCTATATACATGATAA
>NW_018427916.1:0-245 GCF_002113885.1 Mizuhopecten yessoensis
TATGCTAATTGTATTAATTGTTTATCTATGTACTGTAAAGCGCTTAAGAGTGACTTATGTTAGCTAAGTATGGCGCTATATCAAATGTTGTATATATATCAGTCCTTATTTTCATATCTTCCTGTGTCAACGTTTTATATTGATACTGTTTTTAAGAATTGAAAAAACATCTATGATTCCTTTTGTACTTTCAGGCTGATGAAACCAGTATGAATTTATTGAAGACGTTTTGGATCTTTGTGGTT
>NW_018427917.1:0-245 GCF_002113885.1 Mizuhopecten yessoensis
GACACTATTGTTCAGAATTATGATTTTGGTTTTAATGATGTAAACGTTATTTTTTATTGAATGATATTATTCTATAAACTATTCTATTCACAATTATTTCCACTTATGTCCCATGTATGGCTGTTCTTTAGGATTTGGGTACAAATAGTTTTTTTCAATCCTACATTTCAAACACGGAAACACTGTTGGATGAATTTTTGTCAACTTTGGCTTTGATGTTGATTCACTTGATACATATATGTAAC
>NW_018427918.1:0-245 GCF_002113885.1 Mizuhopecten yessoensis
TTATGTCAGTTCCTCTACTTGATCATGATCATGTTATATCAGTTCATCTACTTGATCACGATAATTAAATGTCATTTCATATATTAGATTACGATAACTTTATGTCAGTTCCTATAATTGATCAAGATAATTTTATATCAGTTCCTTTCCTTGCTCACGATAATTTTATGTCAGTTCCTATAATTGTTCACGATCATGTGATGTCAGTTCCAATACTTGATGATGCTCATTTTATGTCAGTTCCT
>NW_018427919.1:0-245 GCF_002113885.1 Mizuhopecten yessoensis
TCCGAACTTTGAAAATGTGATCGTCAGCATCGGGAAAATCAGCTAGGAGTCGAACTCGGGACCTCTGGTTTACTTGTTGTACTCTCTACCGAATTAGCTAAAGAGTTGGTAGGAAGCGACTCCTATTTTTGGTAAATAATACATGTACCTATCATTAAATTTTAGATGATGGTATCAATAAATCTAAGATGATGATAACTGTTAAAGATATCGGAAACTCCTATTTATACAGCATAGGTGTGGGG
>NW_018427920.1:0-245 GCF_002113885.1 Mizuhopecten yessoensis
TGATGAGATTTTACATTTTTATTGAAGCTACACAAGAAATTGTTCTTACAACCATAACCGATCAATCAGTAAAATATTATCAGCTTACGGTTGCTAGCGGTAGTAACACGTCATGTACTGCTCTAGATTTTCTCCCTACAGCTATCCTGCCTTTCGTGTCAGTATCAAGTTCAACCCCGGTACAAATCGAAAACAACGTTGATCCATGTGGTCCCGTCTTATATGAAATGCAGTCGAACAGCCAA
>NW_018427921.1:0-245 GCF_002113885.1 Mizuhopecten yessoensis
ACAGGACTGATGGGTATAGTATTGTGACAAATTCTAGTATGGTACCTGACTGGTAGGTATAGTATGGTGACAAGTTCTAGTAGGATACAGGACTGATGGGTATAATATAGTGACAAGTTCTAGTGTGATACTGAACTGATGGGTATAGTGTTGTGACAAGTTCTAGTGTGATACTGCACTGATGGGTATAGTATAGTGAAAAGTTCTAGTGTGATACAGGACTGATAGGTATAGTATAGTGACAA
>NW_018427922.1:0-245 GCF_002113885.1 Mizuhopecten yessoensis
CAGTTTAGGAATTTAGAACATTCTAATTGTGAAAGAATCACAAAAAATGTCATTGATTGATCGTTAAGTTTTTGAGATTTTGAAACCAAGATATGAGTCCACCTGCTGATATGATTTTGATAACTATAGTTATTAAATATGTATCTGACATAAAAAGACATGGAGTATTGATGGCAAACTATTTGCATTGTTGAAAAATGGGGAAAAAAAGGAGAATTATGTATGACACTCAGCTGTGTGACAAG
>NW_018427923.1:0-245 GCF_002113885.1 Mizuhopecten yessoensis
AGTTGGTCAAAGAACTATGGGAATGTGTGCTCATACATCAAGTATTCATTTTTATCTTGGCCATTCTAGAAATCTTTAAAATCCAACAAAACAGTTGCACCAAAGGGCTAAGATGTTCCGAAAACTCTTGAAATAAGTTGTTTCTTGTGAATCTAGAATCACCAGTTTGAAAAAAAACTCAAAAATATCTTTGTTTTTCCTCCTTCCTTTTCCAAGTCTGCCATCGAACACATATCATACTCTTG
>NW_018427924.1:0-245 GCF_002113885.1 Mizuhopecten yessoensis
TATAAATATATCAGGTAACCGTTAAGGCCCATGGGCCTCTTGTTAAGAATTACAATTTTTTGGCATTTTGCATACATGTATATAGTTATGCAATTCTTATACACAAATAACATGACACTATGAGGTTTCATTAATTAATGTACAAGATTCCTGTTTAGGATTTCCAACATGGGACTGTGTAATAATGCCCGTAAGGAAAATGAAGAGCAAAGAAGGTAAAAGATCATCTTTTGTAGATCTGATAA
>NW_018427925.1:0-245 GCF_002113885.1 Mizuhopecten yessoensis
GCAGATAGTTATAGTTATGTATAGTACCGGGTGTATTCTAGGCTATTGTAATTACCGGCTAAATTGGGCCAATTAACAAGTCAGTGATGTGTGTACTGAGAATTGCCATGGAAACTTCTCAAATCGGTGTCTTATACATGCACTTCTGCAATTTGTCTCATTTTTGGTAACTTGTTTTGTAAAGTTTATGCTTTTCCTGGAGTCTTTTTTGTTACCATTTCTAATCTTGTTACATCCATATTGCT
>NW_018427926.1:0-245 GCF_002113885.1 Mizuhopecten yessoensis
ACTAACATCCAGACTATATACCATCATACTAAACTATCCTCCAGACTATATATCAGCATAGTAAACTAACCTACAGACTATATATTATCATTCTTAACTAACCTCCTGACTATATATCCCATTCTAAACTAACCTCCAGACTATATATCATCAAATTAAACTTATCTTCAGACTATATACCATCATAGTAAACTAACCTCCAGACTATATATCATCATACTAAACTAACCTCCAGACTATATATC
>NW_018427927.1:0-245 GCF_002113885.1 Mizuhopecten yessoensis
GCAAGGTAACTTTCTACGTATTTGTAAACAAAACTAATATGGATAATTTCCATCATGATACATACCTTTAATAAACGAAACGCTCACTTGTAACCATCTAAACACTTGAATGCGTCCAGTAATTGCTTTGTATATATGCCGGGACTGTCAATGAGGTAATTGTAAATATTTATGTAGGTATCATCAGGCAACAAGGTAAGATCGCCTTGCCATTCTTACGTCAGTTTGATTTAAAAGCCTTTTTT
>NW_018427928.1:0-245 GCF_002113885.1 Mizuhopecten yessoensis
ATTTATAATATTTTTCAGGTTTTAGTGTCTGGGGATTTTAAGCAACTTCCTCCTGTTCCAAACTACAGATTAGGGGATGAAGGGAAATACTGTTTCGAAAGTGAGATTTTCCAGCAAACATTTCATCATCATATTAACTTACCCAAGGTATGTGTAATTTTGTTATACATTTTTACTTCACCAAAGCCCAAGTGAGCTTTTGCAATCTATTGCCATCCATCATCTGTCTGAAACTTTATTTTAAC
>NW_018427929.1:0-245 GCF_002113885.1 Mizuhopecten yessoensis
TGAATTCGATTTGATGTGTAATAAAATCACTATCCCTCTCAGGAGGTGTGGGCTGTTGCGGAACGTTTAAAAATTCAACTCGATCCATCGCTGACGTAAATATACAATTTCTGATGGAATTATCCCAAATCGTTCCTTTAAAACAACAGTATCTGACGTCTAGCCCGGCGGAGGAGCACTGGTAGTAACACTTGGGGACACAGGGGTCGGGAAAGAACTGGGTAGGTGGACAAACTTTAGGACCT
>NW_018427930.1:0-245 GCF_002113885.1 Mizuhopecten yessoensis
CAAGTTTACTCCTTATTCAAATATCAGTTTAATATTGAACCATATATTTTAAAGCTTAATCGTAATGAACGAAAAGTATTATGAAAATTTAGAACATCATATATAAAAATTCCTATAGAAACAGGAAGATGAAATAGAGTCCAACCACGACTTATACCAATGCACTAATGTATCATCTGTTGTTGCTCTTAGACAACTTTATATACAAAATTATTAGTATGTCAACCAAACTTATATCAAAATAA
>NW_018427931.1:0-245 GCF_002113885.1 Mizuhopecten yessoensis
TGCTGTAACTACAGACGTGATTACATTGTCGTAGCTACAGACGTGGTTACACTGTCGTAGCTACAGACGTGATAATATTGTCGTTGTTACAGACGTGATTACACTGTCGTAGCTACAGACGTCATTACACTGCTGTAACTACAGACGTGATGACATTATCGTAGCTACTGACGTGGTTCCACTGTCGTAACTACAGACGTGATAACACTGTCGTAACTACAGACGTGATTACACTATCGTAGCTA
>NW_018427932.1:0-245 GCF_002113885.1 Mizuhopecten yessoensis
GTACATAGTCTAACTACCGATTGGTAGGCCCAAGTGCAAATATTTCGGACGCTGCACACACAACCAGTGCATATGCAAAGTGCTCCATCGAGAATCATTTATAATGATGTCAGCACTCTTGTAATTTATATAATTGGGTAAATGAACGCATTCTTACATTTTAGGTACGTGGCTTTGAATTGCGATATGCATCAATGAAAGGAAATATCAAGGCAGTGACAACATTGTTGGAAAAGGGAGAAGAT
>NW_018427933.1:0-245 GCF_002113885.1 Mizuhopecten yessoensis
CAGTAGTGTTATTTGTAGAGTAGCATTGTCAGTAGTATAGCAGTATTATCAGTAATATAATAATAGTGTCAGAAATATAGCAGTAGTGTCAGTAGTATAGCCGTAGGGTCAGTAGTATAGTAGTAGTGTTAGTAGTAGAACAGCCTTGTCAGTAGTATAGCAGTAATGTTAGTAGTAGAGCAGTAGTGTCAGTAGTATACCAGTGGTGTCAGTAATAAGGGGGTGGTGTCAGCAGTACAGCAATA
>NW_018427934.1:0-245 GCF_002113885.1 Mizuhopecten yessoensis
AACATCCAGACTATATACCATCATACTAAACTAACCTCCAGACTAGATATCATCATAGTAAACTAACCTCCAGACTATATATCATCATTCTTAACTAACTTCCTGACTATTTATCATCATACTTAACTAACCTCCAGACTAGATATCATTATACTAAACTAACCTCCAGACTATATATCATCATACTTAACTAACCTCCTGACTATTTATCATCATACTTAACTAACCTCCAGACTATATATCAT
>NW_018427935.1:0-245 GCF_002113885.1 Mizuhopecten yessoensis
ACCAACATACATCCATAACAGACATCCATACCAACATACATTCATTACAACATACATCCATACTAACATACATCCATATTGACATATATCCATACCAACATACATTCATACTAACATACACCCATACCTACATATATCCATATTGACATATATCCATACCAACATACATCCATACTAACATAAATCCTTAACATACATCAATACTAACATACACCCATAACAACATACATCCATACTAACATACA
>NW_018427936.1:0-245 GCF_002113885.1 Mizuhopecten yessoensis
CTTTCTAACATTGTCTTTCTAGAGTTGTCTCTCTAACATTGTCTTAATAGAATCGCTCTCTAGCATTGTCTTTCTAGCATTGTCTTTCTAACATTGTCTCTCTAACATTATCTTTCTAGCATTGTCTTTCTACCATTGTCTCTCTAGCATTATCTCTCTAGCATTGTTTTTCTAGCATTGTCTCTCTAGCATTGTCTCTCTTACATTGTCTTTCTAGCATTGTCTTTCTAGCATTGTCTCTCTAG
>NW_018427937.1:0-245 GCF_002113885.1 Mizuhopecten yessoensis
CTTGTACAGTCAATATAAACCACTTGTACAGTCAATATAAACGACCCGAACAGTTAATACGAACCACTTGTACAGTCAGTATAAATGACACGTACAGTCAATACAAACGACACGTACACTTAATGCATATGACACGCACAATTATAAACGAAACGTACACTTAATACATGTATAAACGGAACGTACTGTCAATACAAACAACACGTGCTGTAAATACAACCGACACGTACTGTTAATACAAACGA
>NW_018427938.1:0-245 GCF_002113885.1 Mizuhopecten yessoensis
ATTATTATATTTACATAACTAATTATTCGATATCACATTTATTTGAAAATCTTACAATATAGAAAAAGTCAGAATTGCGTCTTGTAACCCATTTAACATGGCACTCTGTAAAGCATGCTACATATCCTCGCACTTTTCTAATGCAGCAACATTTTATATAAACTTTATCTATTTTACAACAATTATGAAACAAGTTATTAGAACATATAAAAATCTCTCTTTTGCCCGAATGCTAGTGCGCTGGG
>NW_018427939.1:0-245 GCF_002113885.1 Mizuhopecten yessoensis
GTGGATTTAAGAATTATGATGGTTGTACAAATTAAAGTAATATTACATGTATATATATAAAGACTGGCATTCATGAATATACTGTCATAAATTATTTTATGATAACCATCCATTGATGATTTATAACACTATTGGCCCTTAAGTATATATCAGCAAAAAATAAAACACATAAAACCTACATTTCCTTTTGTTGATTTTCTTTCTGTCTCTTTTCTTTTCTACCTTTTTCTTTGTCCTTTCCTTGA
>NW_018427940.1:0-245 GCF_002113885.1 Mizuhopecten yessoensis
TACCGTATATAACATCAAATTGGAAAACAGATTGTGTTATGATAAAATAAACAACCTACTATCAGCGGCAAACATCAATAAAAAGTCCCAACAAAACCATCTGAGTGGAGTCACTTTATATTTCATGTTTTAATATCTTTCATGTAGAATGTGCAAAACATTAAAAACTTTAAAATGTTTTAAACATATATTGTACGGTCCGTATGCGAGTAAGGATAACTAAAATGGCATATATAGTGCAATAG
>NW_018427941.1:0-245 GCF_002113885.1 Mizuhopecten yessoensis
TCAAAATATCAACATCATCGAAAACATCTATATCATCATCATCATAATCATCATTGCCTTATAAATCTTCATCATCATCAAGTACAACAACATTGAGTATTTACCATCTTATACATGAAAGATTGTACGAACAAAGCATGGAATTATAAGTTGAACAATCCTTCGTTTGTTAGCTTCAATAATAAATTTACCGAACAAACTCAGTTCTTTTACATTGTGTGTATTTACTAATTCGATAAGTTTGA
>NW_018427942.1:0-245 GCF_002113885.1 Mizuhopecten yessoensis
AAAAGTATGCAAATGCACCAAAATCCGCGATGAAACCAACATTCACTTACCCGTTGGTTCCAATAATTCTTGTAGTTTGGGCGGCAGCAACACCATTGCGATGGACAAAAAACACACTGGAATCGTTCTTTTCTTGTCATTCGCTGCATTTCTTATTATTAGTATTTGTAAAGTGATTGAATAGTACAACTATACTTAATAGATAACAAATAATCAATGAATGGTGAATAGTGATGTATTTTGTC
>NW_018427943.1:0-245 GCF_002113885.1 Mizuhopecten yessoensis
TATATATATAGGGAAGTCGAAGAAACTCTTGCCTTGTCTTTTTCTTTTATATATATATCTATTCCAGTTGTACATCTGATATACAAGAACGTTGCGGGGACACAGATAGGCACATAAGTGTTATATACAGTAACATACATTGTAATGATCAGATGACTAGTCAGGTACGTCTACGGTGGCTATCTGTTGTAAACAGTAATACCCATGTAATGTGACGTCAACAGTAAACAAGCTGACAGGTATAT
>NW_018427944.1:0-245 GCF_002113885.1 Mizuhopecten yessoensis
CTGCTGAGAGTAGTGTCAAAGGTAGAGTATATAGGACTGCTGAGAATAGTGGCAAATGTGGTGTATATAGGTCTATTGAAAGTGGATTTCAAAGGTGGTGTATATAGGGCTGTTGAGAGTCGTGTCAAAGGTGGTGTATAAAGGGCTGCTGAGAGTCGTGTCAAGGTCGGTGTATATAAGGTTGCTGAGAGTTGTGTCATAGGTAGAGTATATAGGGCTGCTGAGAGTTGTGTCAAAGGTAGAGT
>NW_018427945.1:0-245 GCF_002113885.1 Mizuhopecten yessoensis
GTACTAGTTGTTGGTTGAGTACTGATAGAGAACCTTGTACTGGTTGTTGGTGGGGTACTGATAGAGGACCTTGCTGTGGTACTGGTTGTTGTTGAGTCACTGATAGAGGACCTTGCTCTGGTATTGGTTGTTGGAGGGGTACTAATAGAGGACCTTGATCTGGTACTGGTTATTGGTGGGGTACTGATAGAGGACCTTGATCTGGTACTGGTTGTTGGTGGGGTACTGATAGAGGACCTGGTACT
>NW_018427946.1:0-245 GCF_002113885.1 Mizuhopecten yessoensis
TGGACCTCCTTGCATAACACCAGGTTGAGTGACGGGGGTATCCTACCAAAATTACAGGTAAATGTTACAGTCGAATGTTATTTTGAAAATGAATTACGATAGTTTATAGTGTACAAAAGAACTGTTATTTTGATATTAGATATGTCATAATGGTATACATGAAGTAAAAGTAGTGATACTTTCAATTAGAAAAACATGCTAAATTTTCACAAAATTAAAAAAAATAACCAACATTGTCAACTTGC
>NW_018427947.1:0-245 GCF_002113885.1 Mizuhopecten yessoensis
ACAGAACACCTACATAGCGTGGTAAACATGTATTATTACACAGAAAACCTACATAGCGTGGTAAACATGATTATTACACAGAATACCTACATAGCGTGGTAAACATCTAAAACACAGAACACGTATATAGTGTGTAAACACGTATTATTACACAGAACACCTACATAGTGTGTAAACACGTATTATTACACAGAACACCAACATAGCGTGGTAAACATGTATTATTACACAGAACACCTACATAG
>NW_018427948.1:0-245 GCF_002113885.1 Mizuhopecten yessoensis
AACTCACAAACTACCGAATACATACAAAATTTGCAATTCTTTCAAAAATGATTAAATGTACGACTGAAGTAACAATAACACCTTACTCATATTTAATTTGGATTGAGTCTTGGAATATATTCTTAACAATTATTTATGTATAATAAAAAAATCAGCATATAATATATACATATACATGTATATCTTCAGGTGATCCAGCACAATTACCAAGGGCCATGAAACATGGACTTGAAATGGAACCAACA
>NW_018427949.1:0-245 GCF_002113885.1 Mizuhopecten yessoensis
ACTAGCGATCGATAACATACGGAAAAGTCGCGCTGTTAGTATTCTTATATAGTCTTCTTTGCAGCCAAATAAGACGAAATATACAAAATAATGTATACTGTATCATTTTATTTCCACCAAACTTAACCATTTTACTCGGTAATGTACATACTTTCAAAAACTTACTTCATTTCAATATTTTAAAATGTAAAGTTTTCCTTTACGGACTCACACAACTAAATCAGCCAATCAGCAAGTGTTTCATA
>NW_018427950.1:0-245 GCF_002113885.1 Mizuhopecten yessoensis
ACACACACAGATACGGGTACACATACAGATACTGGTACACACAGATAAATGGATACACACATATACACGGGTACACACAGAGGTATAGGTACACACAAATATACGGGAACACACAGAGGTATGGGTACACACACAGATACGGGTACACACAGAGATATGGGTACACATAGATTTGGGTACACACACATATATGTGTACACATACAGATATGGGTACACACAGATATACGGGTAAACAAAGAGATA
>NW_018427951.1:0-245 GCF_002113885.1 Mizuhopecten yessoensis
TATTATAATTATATACATGTTTTTGTACAGATCAGTCATAAGTCATAAAGTCTTCAAATGAATTGAATGAAACTGATCATGTTTTAATCTCTAACATTATAGTTTTAATTTTAACCGTGTACTAATGAGGTATATTTACAATACTTTTACACTTTTACAAGGTCACTTGAGACATAGTTTTGATTCAACGCAGATTAGCCTACACGTAATCACTGACCTCGACTAATACGATGTATCACACACGC
>NW_018427952.1:0-245 GCF_002113885.1 Mizuhopecten yessoensis
TGACCCCATTTTTTTGAAGAAAACACTCAAAAATATCTGAAAACCTTTTTTTCGTTAGGTAGTTATGGCTTATATTAATTACAATATGAAATTTTCGGCGGTATATCGTGATCATACTGTCGCAAATATTCGTTTTATTGGCGACGAGGACCGCCACGAAATTCAAAATACAGTAGGGTTATCTCCTAATTATAAAAGTATCAAAGTACACGATGTTCTATAGATAATACAATATGAAAAATGTT
>NW_018427953.1:0-245 GCF_002113885.1 Mizuhopecten yessoensis
TAGGATCACTCAATATGATACAGGGCGTCTCATATAAAATACAGAAGACGCCAATACAACACACATTAGGCCGATCCGAAACGGAGAATGAATATACATTACAGAAAACATGAATAAAACACGGAGCGCGTCAAGGAAATATATGACATACTGATAACGCTTATACAAACAGAGAGTGCGCAAATACAATACAGATGTCGAGGTTAGAAAAGACGCAAATAAACACAGGGTTCTCAAATCCTACA
>NW_018427954.1:0-245 GCF_002113885.1 Mizuhopecten yessoensis
TGTACACAAACACACCGCATCCATCAGACATACACACGTGTACACCAACACTCCGCCTCCAGCAGACATACACACGTGTACAACCAACACACCGCCTCCAGTAGACTTACACACGTGTACACCAACACACCGCCTCCAGCAGACTTACACACATGTACACCAACACATCGCCTCAAGCAGACATGCACAAGTGTATGTCCGCTGGAGGCGGTGTGTTGGTGTACACGTGTGTAAGTCTGCTGGAG
>NW_018427955.1:0-245 GCF_002113885.1 Mizuhopecten yessoensis
CACTCCGAACATCATAGATGTACAACATACAATCCGAACATCATATATGTACACTCAATCCGAACATTATACATGTACCTAGAATCTGAACGTCATATATGTACACCATACATGTACAACATACAATCTGAACATCATACATGTACAACATACAGTCCAAACATCATACATGTACAACATACAGTCCGAACATCACACATGTATTTTGCATCACACCTTGTATTACATCTCTGATAACGACTATT
>NW_018427956.1:0-245 GCF_002113885.1 Mizuhopecten yessoensis
GCTCGTGACCAAAGGGTTGCGGGTTCGAGTTACGGCACGGCACGGTGTTGTTTCTTTCAGCACGATACTTGAATCCGCTTTTTTCAAATCTGCTAAACTGTAAATGAGTACGTGGTTTGGCAGTGCTAGAATTGTTGAATAGTAGAGTTGAGCGCCGAAATGGCAGAACCGGCTGTATACGCCCAAGGGAGTTGAGAAAGATATTGGCTGGTTGCTATAACCACGGATATTAGTTTGTGAAGCGC
>NW_018427957.1:0-245 GCF_002113885.1 Mizuhopecten yessoensis
ACATACAAATCTTTAGTCCAAGTTGTGTGACCATTATTACATACAAATCTTTGGTCCAAGTTGTGTGACCATTATTACACACAAATCTTTGGTCCAACATGTGTGATCATTATTACATACAAATCTTTAGTCCAAGTTGTGTAACCATTATTACATACAAATCTTAAGTCCAAGTTATGTAACCATTATGACATACATACCTTTGGTCCAACTTGTGTAAACTACTTATATATTCACTTATTACA
>NW_018427958.1:0-245 GCF_002113885.1 Mizuhopecten yessoensis
CTAGCTTTTGTTGTGTAGACACAGATTTGTAAATGGCCTAAAATGAAGTCTCAAACAAAATTCGATTTTTTTGTTTTTGTTTTTAAATGTGAAGCCCAATTAGTTCACTTCCTCATGTATATGCCAATTTTAGTGCTGATTTGTTATTTAAACTTTGATACATGTAATATAACATGGGTTATTCAGGTTGATTGAACTCAAATTTCATACAGTGCTTTCTTACCAATAGTGCTTGCTTGGGATTG
>NW_018427959.1:0-245 GCF_002113885.1 Mizuhopecten yessoensis
CAGTGGTTATATTTCACACCACGGTACTCCAGTCGGTTCAGTGCTGCGTGTAAACGGGTGATGCGAGCATGATCATTTTTACATATTTGTACTGAGTTAAATTCCAATATAAAATCTACTACTTTTTTTTATCTGTCTTTTTTTCCCCTGCTATGACCGGTCAAAGGATATATATTTACCATAATATGTGATTAAGGTAATTTTTTAGTTTTGACAATTTGCAGAACAAAGAGGTATGGCGGAAA
>NW_018427960.1:0-245 GCF_002113885.1 Mizuhopecten yessoensis
GGGGGTGGACATAAAAAGAAGTTTTTTGGTACTACTTGAAGAGTACAAATTCCCGTTTGTGCAGCAGTGTTCCTGTGTAGTTATGTTCCTGTGTAGTCCTGTTCCAGTGTAGCAGTGTACCAGTGTAGCAGTGTTCCAGTAATGTGTTCCCATATAGCAGGTTCCTGTGTTTCCATGTCAGTGTTCCTATGTAGCAGTGCTTTTAATAACATGTTCCTGTGAAGCAGTGTTCCAGTAATGTGTTC
>NW_018427961.1:0-245 GCF_002113885.1 Mizuhopecten yessoensis
TTTTCTTAAATACTCATGTGTATATTGTCTTTTGCTGTGCCATAATGGATTTTCTTTTCCATTTCAGTAAACACTAGTCTATATCCGAAAGTCACAACAAGTCAAAGTTCAGATTATGATGAAAAGCACACAAGCTCCTACGTAGTCGATGGCTGTACTGAACAGACGTACAATAGTGGTTGTTGCGCACATACACTAGTGGATCCTGAACCAAATGAAGTTTGGTGGCAAATTGACTTTGGTGA
>NW_018427962.1:0-245 GCF_002113885.1 Mizuhopecten yessoensis
GTAGTATTATGTTTCCGTATATGTGGAACCCCTCGGACAGAACTGGCAGTTTTATGTTTCCGTATATGTGGAATCTCTCGGACAGATGTGGAATCCCTCGGACAGAACTGGTACTATTATGTTTCCGTATATGTGGAACCTCTCGGACAGAACTGGTACTATTATGTTTCCGTATATGTGGAATCCCTCGGACAGAACTGGTAGTTTTATGTTTCCGTATATGTGGAACCTCTCGGACAGAACTG
>NW_018427963.1:0-245 GCF_002113885.1 Mizuhopecten yessoensis
TTAGTCCTTGTTAATAGCAATAGCTAATTGATCAAAATAGAGATAATTACTAATTTTAAAAGTAAAGGATAAAGGGGAAAAAACCCTTCTTTATAACTACCAAAGTTTGGCAACTGAATTCACATTTAACACCAGTTCAGTTAAACAATGATGTTTAATTGCCAGTAATTCTTTGTTTCTTTAAAAGATTTTCTGGACACATCTAGAACAAACAGAAGATATATAAATTTCTGTGGAATATTTAA
>NW_018427964.1:0-245 GCF_002113885.1 Mizuhopecten yessoensis
GTCTAGGGTGGTTATATTTGGCAAGTTGCATGCTGAGATGAAGGGTTATGAAGTTTGTTCAATGTAATGACCTCGTTCGACTTTCAAAGGCACAGAGGTCAAATGTGTTTAAATCTTTTGACGGGTTCTTTTGAATGATTTATAGTCATAAATACTGATATTTTGCTTGTAGCTTTATTTAAAGTCCACTTTAAAGGCTATAAGTTTGAGATTACTACCAGGTGAGTGATGCAGGCCCAATGGGC
>NW_018427965.1:0-245 GCF_002113885.1 Mizuhopecten yessoensis
CAGTCTCCAAAACTCATTTCTTTTTCTTCATGTATATCTCCGATTTTGAAAAACTCTTGAATAATTATGACTTATTATTATCTCAAATTTGGCGAGTCAGTACTGAATTTTACACAGAATCGCGGATATTTAGGAGTTATTTCCAGTGCTGAATGATTTTTCTATGTACAATAGTTGCATTCAATCTCACTTAAATATTTGTCTTCCATTACAAGTAGACGAATATCCACACTGTAGACAAAACC
>NW_018427966.1:0-245 GCF_002113885.1 Mizuhopecten yessoensis
TTTTTTTGTCTACAAGAAATTATGATTAAAACCCCAATCACTCTGAGGAATTTCATACTCTACAGTAACATTCCAACTGTAGGTATCAGAGTAGCAGGTGGGACCGCTGTAGCTGTCCATAAGAATATTCCTCACAGAAAGATAAAGTTAAACACAAATTATTACACAGACAAATAACCATTTGTTCAATTTATCTTTCTCCGAGTGTTGTCTTCACTTCTGATCAACTGAATAGCATCGTCTCC
>NW_018427967.1:0-245 GCF_002113885.1 Mizuhopecten yessoensis
GTAGTGTATGACTTGCGTAGTGTGCGACATGTATACACGTGTAGTGTATGACCTGTGTAGTGTGACCTGTGTAGTAAATGACCGATGTAGTGTGACATGTATAGAGTGTGACATGTGTAGTGTGTGAGCTGTGTAGTAAGTGACCTGTGTACTGTGTGACCTGTGTAGTGTGACCTGTGTTGTAAATGACCGGTGTAGTGTGACCTGTGTAGTGTGTGACCTGTGTAGTGTATGACCTGTGTAGT
>NW_018427968.1:0-245 GCF_002113885.1 Mizuhopecten yessoensis
CGTGAGCTACGCGACAACATCGCTGTGACGCGTTGGCGCGGTCTCGTATACATCTTGAACTTGAACCAGCAACACGTGAGTGATTTTCCTTCACCTTGTCTTTGATTTCAGGAGCTGAGAGCATTTACATAACACACACCGAATTCACGACAATTGATGTCACAAGTGCGAAACAACTCGCGCTATTTTGACGAATTTTTTCATTTATTTTTTTCTACCTTGCTGGTCCCCTCTCGCTCGCACGT
>NW_018427969.1:0-245 GCF_002113885.1 Mizuhopecten yessoensis
AATATACACTTCACCGTGATGCCCCTTTAAGTTTATTGGATTCACACCAAGTACTGTAATAGACCATTAAGTAGTAACTGGAAACCACGCTCAACCATGATCACCAGATCATCTGCATATAGTAAGTAGGGCAAATATTTTACGCTCCGTTACCTCTTTACCAACCCCCAAACTATTCAAATACGTTATAAGGTCATTAAATACAAGTTGAATAAAATCGGTGATAAAGTACATCCTTGTTTTAA
>NW_018427970.1:0-245 GCF_002113885.1 Mizuhopecten yessoensis
TGTAGTGTACGTGTATGCATGTAGTGTACGTCTTTATGTGTAGTGCACGTGTATACATGTAGTGTACGTCTTTATGTGTCGTGTACGTGTATTCATGTAGTGTACGTCTCTAAGTGTAGTGTATGTGTATACATGTAGTGTACGTCTTTATGTGTAGTGTACGTGTATTCATGTAGTGTACGTCTCCAAGTGTAGTGTATGTGTATACATGTAGTGTACGTCTTTAAGTGTAGTGTACGTGTATA
>NW_018427971.1:0-245 GCF_002113885.1 Mizuhopecten yessoensis
AGATGTCAGATAAACAACCCTTCCGCTCAAACTAGTAATATTCTGGTGGTCGACGTAATAAGCAAGTATTGAAAACATGGACGAAAATATTTCAACCTAAACTTATTATAGAACTTCGGAAATACTACCATTTGTTTTTAGGTTATAGTATATTCTGTCACATTATATGTACATTGTATTGTGTATTTTGTAATACTTAGGAAATATATAACAGTTAATTTCCTGTATTAATCATTTTTTTGTCA
>NW_018427972.1:0-245 GCF_002113885.1 Mizuhopecten yessoensis
TTCAGTACGAAGAATTGACCATATACATAACAAAAAAGAGGAGGATTTATCTCGATAACAAGGAATGATATAAGATTAAGGTGAATGTTTTAGATTTCTTATTGGCAGAGATGGTCAGCGGATAACAAAAACAGAGGTTTAAGTTCGGCAAGATTTGTGCAGTTGGACTTAACGGTATATATAGTAAAACCGTATTTTAAATTTGGTAAGCAATCGTTCTATTTTCTAAAAACGTACTTTTTATT
>NW_018427973.1:0-245 GCF_002113885.1 Mizuhopecten yessoensis
GCGATACGGAACCAAAATGACATTGAATACATCCACTGTTCCTAGTTAGTTAATTTAAAATACACAAAGCGGTTGTGTCCCGATATATCGTCAAACACCCATCCTAGACATACAACCATCCTACCATACTAGACATACACCAATCCTAGACAAACACCCATCCTAGACATGCACCAATCCTACCATCATAGACATACCCACATCCTACCATCCTAGACAGACACCCATCCTAGACATACACTCAT
>NW_018427974.1:0-245 GCF_002113885.1 Mizuhopecten yessoensis
ACGGTATCTTCTATTCGCTGCATTCAAAGGCAACGATTTTTTGTTAAGATTCAAATGAAGCGACGGTAGAATAATTGGATGCTATGGTGGATGTTTGGTACACACACTCCAGTATTTACATAAATATACAATTAATAACATTTCATAAGCAATCATACCAGACAATAGCAGAAAACGTCGGAATTGCGTTGAGAATCCCTTTCAAAATGGCGCGCAGCCTTGTTGTCAAGCGTGACGTCATTATA
>NW_018427975.1:0-245 GCF_002113885.1 Mizuhopecten yessoensis
TTTGTAATTATTATTGTTATTTATGATAATGAATTGAAGTATCTTCTTAAGCTAATCTGATCTGCTGGTTCTTTGTTATGTAGAATATCAAATTATTCGTGTTTTTCTTTATATAGTATTATAAAATAAGTATGCTAGTACATAAGTCGAACGACTGCCCGACTTTGAGAGGATAATATCGCAAACAGCCGTTTAAATATTTGATGAAAAGTTTGACAAGAAACTGTTGAAATGAATTTATCCAA
>NW_018427976.1:0-245 GCF_002113885.1 Mizuhopecten yessoensis
GAGCAGTTTTATTGGCCAGGGAATCGTCAATGTTCATAAAATATTTACATTTTCTTTGTAAGGTGCTTAGATAAACCTACCAGCCGACATTGTTGTTATGTTCTATATACAGCAACAACTATTAGCATTAATCTTTGCCAAACGGAAACTGTTCGGGTCTTTCCGTCAAACAACTTGAGCAGTTGGGGACCAATCATAACAATCCCAAATAGTTTTCGACCAGCGGAACTAAGACTACAAAGAAA
>NW_018427977.1:0-245 GCF_002113885.1 Mizuhopecten yessoensis
GGCTCGATGTTCTTATAGCAGCCGTGTATTGGCGACAGACGGCTTATAATTTGTGTCTTGCTGGTAACCTGGGAAAGTCCGACAGGTTTGTGATGCAATATGACACATGACTTTGTCGAGCATTTAATTTCTCATAAACGAAAACCTTACTGAGAACGAAGTCCTGCGGATATACATTTTTAATTATATCATTAAAAGTGTAATATTTAAAGTCATTTATTCCATTCGTCTATGATATTATCGTG
>NW_018427978.1:0-245 GCF_002113885.1 Mizuhopecten yessoensis
GGAGGTAGTGTTGTAGGTACAGTTGTAGCAGGAGGTAGGGTTGTAAACACAGATGTAGTAGGAGGTAGTGTTGTAGGAACAGTTGTAGTTGGAGGTAGTGTTGTAGGTACAGTTGTAGTATGAGGTAGTGATGTAGGTACAGTTGTAGTAGGAGGTAGTGATGTAGGTACATTTGTAGTATGAGGTAGTGATGTAGGTACAGTTGTAGTAGGCGGTAGTGTTGTAGGAACAGTTGTAGTAGGAGG
>NW_018427979.1:0-245 GCF_002113885.1 Mizuhopecten yessoensis
TTATTAGAGAGAAAAGTAGCGGTTATTACAGGGACTAGTAGCGATTATTACAGGGATAAGTAGCGATTATTACAGGGATTACCAGCGATTATTACAGGAATTGCCAGCGATCATTACAGGGATTACCAGCGATTATTACAAGGATTGTCAGCGATTACTACAGGGATTGACAGCGATTATTACAGGGATTGGCAGCGATCATTACAGGAATTGCAAGCGATCATTACAGGGATTGCCAGCGATTA
>NW_018427980.1:0-245 GCF_002113885.1 Mizuhopecten yessoensis
GTATGTTAGTTAGCTATGGTAGGGTATGTTAGTTAGCTATGGTAGAGTATGTTAGTTAGCTATGGTAGGGTATGTTAATTAGCTATGGTAGGGTATGTTAGTATACATTTAAAGTATGGGGATGAGGGATATGGCAAGTTTCTTGTGTCCCGAGAACAGGTGTATTTCCCGAGGCGAAGCCGAAGGAAATAGACATGGTGAAGGGACACCAGAAACTTGCTATATCCCTCAACCCCATACTTTAA
>NW_018427981.1:0-245 GCF_002113885.1 Mizuhopecten yessoensis
TGTCAGAAACCATTTCTTAGATTCGAACTAAAGTATAATGTTATAGGTAAAATAGGGGGGACTAGATATAAAATAATTGGTCACAAAAACTTGACGGAGGTTTTAAACTCTATCAAGTTGACCCATCCGGAGAACTCCGTGTGTGGAAAAATTTAATACTATTAAAAAGGAGGTCAAAAACCAAATGATATGCTGCCTCGGACAGTCACGTCATATCGGTTTAATCTAAAAACCTGCATCAACAT
>NW_018427982.1:0-245 GCF_002113885.1 Mizuhopecten yessoensis
TCCACCTGTCTAATACCTACTGGTAAAAATCCACCTGTCTAATACGTACTGGTAATAATTCACCTTTCTAATACATAATGGAAACAATCCAACTGTCTAATACGTTCAACTAACAATCCACCTGTCTAATACGTACTGGAAATAATCCACCTGTTTAATACGTACTAGTAACAATCCACCTGTCTAATACGTACTGGTATCAATCCACCTGTCTAATACCTACTGGTAAAAATCCACCTGTCTAA
>NW_018427983.1:0-245 GCF_002113885.1 Mizuhopecten yessoensis
GTCATGCGAGTTCAACATTTATAAAAAAAATATTTTTGAAGGTGTCAATATGTTTTAAATTGACTTGATGTAAAATCAGATGTTATTTGCTAGAAGCATTATTACAACCATTTTTCAACAAATATTTTTGATTGTACAATGGTGCATACTATATCTTGAGAAATAATAAAATATTCATTTCCAATTAATATGGTATTTTATGTTACTTTTATTACATCATGGACATTAGGTCCTCTGTAGAACTG
>NW_018427984.1:0-245 GCF_002113885.1 Mizuhopecten yessoensis
ACCAGTGCAGTGTGTACAGTAGATATTTGTATAGTGTGTACAGTAAATATCTGAGTACATGAAATACCTGTGTATTGTGTACAGTAAATATCTGGGTACAGGAAATACCTGTAAAGTGTGTACAGTAGATATGTGTATAGTGTGTACAGTAGATATCTGTGTACAGTAAATACCAGTGTAGTGTGTACAGTATATACATGTATCTGTGTACAGGAAATACCTGTGTATTGTGTACAGTAAATAGC
>NW_018427985.1:0-245 GCF_002113885.1 Mizuhopecten yessoensis
AGCAAAACATAAATTAATACGGTTCCTTATATGTTCAATCCGACATCACCTATCTATCTCATCACTATTTCCTCCAAGAATATCTGAAAACGAAACATACAAAACAAGAAGAACTGACTTACACACAACCCTCAAACCTCGCACACAAATATATATAAACACTTTTTTTACCCTTATCGATACGCCTATGGAACAAGTTTCCATAAAATATAAGAGAAAAGTCATCAGTGCATACGCTCAAAACT
>NW_018427986.1:0-245 GCF_002113885.1 Mizuhopecten yessoensis
TCTATATCACTGAATACTATTGTAAAGGAACAGGCAATATAGTGTATGTCTTATTTGCTAACTCTGGCATTGGCACGGATTGTAAAACTGCAAAACAAGTGCTACACCGACAATCATTCACCAAGTTCAGAAAAAGTGTATTTTGGTCCTATGCTGGGAAATGCAGTCGTAGAGTGTAATGCCGATGGAGATAATATTTCATCACATTAAGATACTTCCCTTAATATATATGTATCGCACAAGTT
>NW_018427987.1:0-245 GCF_002113885.1 Mizuhopecten yessoensis
ACCTACTCATACAGTTAAGTGTCCGTATTGACACACCTACTCATAATCATAAAGTTAATTGTCCGTATTGACACACCTACTCATACAGTTAATTGTCCGTATTAACACACCTACATATATAGCTAATTGTCCGTATTGACACATCTACTCATAATAATATAGTAAATTGTCCGTATTGACACATCTACTCATAATCATATAGTTAATTGTCCGTATTGACACACCTACATATACAGTTAATTGTC
>NW_018427988.1:0-245 GCF_002113885.1 Mizuhopecten yessoensis
GGCTGAAATAGTTCATTATGAAATTTCAGGGGTGAATGAGTTAAGCTAACAAATCATTGAGATGCAAAACCTCATCAGTACACATGTCCATCAGTAAATGTTTATGTGATGGTCAGTAGCAGTTATCAATCAAATGGCAATGGTCAATAAGCATATAAGTATATGTACTTTAGGGGAAGAATATAACCTAAGGTCACACCAGGTACTTTTGTTCGGGACACAACTGGTCTTGATGGGGAGAAGAG
>NW_018427989.1:0-245 GCF_002113885.1 Mizuhopecten yessoensis
TACTGGAAGGGGTTTGGTTGTCATCATATATACATGTAGCTACAGTTACCTATATAGGCCTAAACTACATCTTCATCTTTTCCTTTACAATATAGACCTTTTTTCTGTCACATGTATATATATATACTCTTATTAATGTATGTATTGTTTATCATGTTTTAATTATTAATAGCTAATTCAATAGTGTGCTTCTAAATAAACATCAATAAACTTTGAACAAAGTGGTTATTACTTCATGACTCGGA
>NW_018427990.1:0-245 GCF_002113885.1 Mizuhopecten yessoensis
ACTTACTATGTGTCTAAATACACATGCGGATGCTTTACAAATTAGTCCGTGTTTGTACAATTTTCGTTAATCTAGCGACTGTAAATATTAAACTTTAAGTTTTTAAATTGATCTCTAGAAAAAATGATGAACCCTTAAATACACTTCAAAGCAACCGATTAAAAAGTGGGACGAAATAACGGAAGTGCGCCCAAGCCCTTTCTTTACAATATGCGTGAGGTATACGATTAAAATTTGTAAAAAAA
>NW_018427991.1:0-245 GCF_002113885.1 Mizuhopecten yessoensis
CCCCCCCCCCCCCCCCCTTTCAGTACTATTTCCATTCCCTTCACAGTACCATTACCCCTCCACTTTCATAACTGTTACCCTTCCCTTTCAGGACTATCCCAATCCCTTTTTAGTACTAATACTTCTTCCCTCTCAGTAATATTACCCCTCCCGTTTCATTACTATCATCCCTTCCCTTGCATTACTATTAACCTCTCCCCTCTCAGTAATATTACCCCTCCCCTTTCATTACTATTACCCCTCCC
>NW_018427992.1:0-245 GCF_002113885.1 Mizuhopecten yessoensis
ATACGTCATTGTCATACTGTGAAACGTCATTGTCAATCTGTGATACGTCATTGCCATACTGTGATGCGTCATCGTCATACTGTGGAACAATATTATCATACTGTGAAATGTCATTGTCATACTGTGATACGTCATCGTCATACTGTGACGTCATTGCCATACTGTGATACGTCATTGTCATACTTTGATACGTTATTTTTAATCTGTGATACGTCATTGTCATACCGTGATACGTCATTGTCATA
>NW_018427993.1:0-245 GCF_002113885.1 Mizuhopecten yessoensis
TAAAGACGTCATCATGTTATCAAAGTTCCTGTGAAGATCTTTCAGACAAGATTTAAAAGGAAAAGCGATTTTTCAGAAACAATCAGTCTGGCTGCCTGAATTGGAGTGAAGGTGGGAGTGGAGTTGTGCTTTATTACTGTAACATGTACGGACCAATAACATGATGTGTTAATCTCGTCTAAAATTAACAAATTAACTTTTGGTGATATTTTTAAACTGGAGTCGTATCCTGTTTTCAAAACGTA
>NW_018427994.1:0-245 GCF_002113885.1 Mizuhopecten yessoensis
ATTGCCGGGACGTCAGCATAGTGCCTGCGTCCAGTATTATTATTAGTAGTAGTAGTAGTAGTACAAGCTAACCGGTAATAAGATTTATATACAATGTATATATATATATTATAATGACTATTCTCCATAATTATGTTTA
The DNA here is from genome assembly GCF_002113885.1 of Mizuhopecten yessoensis. Lineage (NCBI taxonomy): Eukaryota > Metazoa > Mollusca > Bivalvia > Pectinida > Pectinidae > Mizuhopecten > Mizuhopecten yessoensis. The sequence continues at coordinate 140 of NW_018427994.1, forward strand.
TTGAAGATTTAAAAGAAAATGTGGTTAGGTATACATGTAGCAAACCCTAGTGAAAGTAAGCGTTTTTTTTTTATAAAAGCAATGGATAAAGTCTTGATTGTAATCA
>NW_018427995.1:0-245 GCF_002113885.1 Mizuhopecten yessoensis
AAATAGAATGAAAATCAAGACCCTGGTCCATCCAAAGGGCCTTTGCGGTAGGGCACAAAGGGTTCAGTAGGCTTCATACAATAATATTCTTTCAGACCCAGATGTGTTTTATGGGAAAGATACAAAAGTTCTTTATTAAACCTTTGAACTCCATACCCCGGGTCATCCATTCCTAATGGGGTTGGGTTTAGGTTTACTAGAGTTTATATGTAGAAATGACACTTAATGGTAAGGTATGCTTATTT
>NW_018427996.1:0-245 GCF_002113885.1 Mizuhopecten yessoensis
TCATGAAATGGACTCTACCTTTGAAATAACACTTGACCTATATATGCCTAATTCCAACAGATGGTAAAGTCCTCTCTCCACTGACAGGGTGATCACCACATCGTGACATTAGAACAATACGATTAGGTAGACAGTCCGATGAGCCTTGACCACTGACCTGACTGGAGACCCTACTAAGTAAAGGATAAATCTTGAGTAAATCCAAATCACTTAACCAACGTTTGCGAGGGATTTATCCTACTTAA
>NW_018427997.1:0-245 GCF_002113885.1 Mizuhopecten yessoensis
AACCTTGTTAGTCTGGACGCTATGGTTTGTGTGTACAGTAGAACGGACCTTGTTAGTCTAGACGCTTTGGTTTGTGTATAGAGTAGAACGAACCTATCTTTTTCACACACGTTGGTTTGTGTGTACAGTAGAACCAACCTATCTATTCCACACAATTTCGTTTGTGTGTACAGTAGAACGTACCTTGTTAGTCTGGACGTTTTGGTTTGTGTGTACAGTAGAACGAACCTTGTTAGTCTGGACGC
>NW_018427998.1:0-245 GCF_002113885.1 Mizuhopecten yessoensis
GGCAATAATCCAATACCTTATATAGAAGTATTGAAGTATCAATACCAGAAAGTGCCCGCGCATCACAAAACAAGCCAAGCATAATCTGTTTCATACGATTGTAGTCCTCATATAAACTCATTATTAAGAAGTAAAATACACTTGAGTATCAGGATCAAAGTTGGGAGCAACGTTTGTGAAGGGTTGAATAAACATAAAAAGTTTCGGAATGAGAAGGCGGAATGATATGTGAGTAAACCGGACTT
>NW_018427999.1:0-245 GCF_002113885.1 Mizuhopecten yessoensis
AATGTTCACATTCCTTTGTTAATCAATATCAAGAGCATCTTAATTAGTTTCCACTGCATAACCCAATATCATGACGTCACTTATGTTGAAAAGAAAATCTTTTAGTAGATGGTGGAAAAAGTAAATGCTGAAAAACGTAATGCAGCCTCACATTTTGTTTGAACGCATCATGGTCAACTAGAGTGGGTGGCTACTGAAGTTTGAATCAAACCAACTGAACGGGGAATTAAACATAGATTCAGATG
>NW_018428000.1:0-245 GCF_002113885.1 Mizuhopecten yessoensis
AAAAAAAAAAAAAAAAATCTGTGGCAAGATCAGACCCAACCACATGATCAAATGCAATCAGAAGAAGTAAGAGGTAAAAAATGACTTCCAATTGACTAGAGATATACAAAAGGTGCATATGTTCCTATTCTGAAGTAATTGTTACACGAAAGTGGTAATACATTTAATGATATTCCAGTGGTTACGCTCACTTTCGCTCTCCGCACCCCTGAAATCGTATTGAGACATGTTGTCCAAATAACACT
>NW_018428001.1:0-245 GCF_002113885.1 Mizuhopecten yessoensis
GGTTAACGTTCTCTATGTTGAAAACCAACTCTGAAAATGCAGGCAGCTTGGATAACATCTACTTTGAAATTAGTGCTCCTCCAATCTTGTTGTCAACAAACGAATGTCGGTCGAGCGGATTGAAGCAGCTGTGGAAAAATAGAAAATCTTTGGCTCAGTTTCGATATCTCCAAAATTCTGTTTCGAGATCCTCAAAATTACTTAATATTAGTAATATTATGTCACCAGTAATAGTAATATTATGT
>NW_018428002.1:0-245 GCF_002113885.1 Mizuhopecten yessoensis
CACAACCTTGAACAGTAAGCTTACAACACTACCATGAACAGTAAGTTACAACACAACCTTGAAAGGTAAGCGTACAACACAATCTAAACAGTAAGTTTACAACACAACCATGAACAGTGAGTTTACAACACAACAATGAACAGTAAGCCTACAACACAACCATGAACAGTAAGCCTACAACACCAACATGAACAGTAAGCTATAACACAACCTAAACAGTAAGCTTACAACACAACCTTGAACAG
>NW_018428003.1:0-245 GCF_002113885.1 Mizuhopecten yessoensis
TGTACCTAGATTGTGAGTATGGCGTGTGTATACATGTCAGTCAAGTAATTCCAACCTGACCAGTCCCCAGATCACTAGTGTGTTTGTAAACCTAGATTGTGAGATAAGAATGTGAATACATATCAGTCTAGTAGTCCCGCCTTGACCAGTCATCATACCACTAATGTGTTGATATACATGTACCTAGATTGTGAGAATAGAGTGTGTATACATATCAGTCTAGTAGTTCCGCCCAGATCATTCCT
>NW_018428004.1:0-245 GCF_002113885.1 Mizuhopecten yessoensis
ATTCTTGAAGCAAAGAGTATTAGATCAAGAAACCAAACTTAACTATGTGTAATTGGTAATACTACTACATGGTCAAATGATTAGATGTACCCGTACCTTTGTATACTGCATTCTCTTTGCACTAAATATTGTATGCTATGACATATTATGTAATTAACTGATTAGCAAAATGCACAAGGCTTAATAAAGAACTTGAACTTGTCCATTTCCATGTTATGATTCACATACCAAAATCATTGAAGCAT
>NW_018428005.1:0-245 GCF_002113885.1 Mizuhopecten yessoensis
CTGAAAATTGCTTGTATTACTATAACAAGATTCAATAGGTATGTAATAAATGCAGTTATATACTTACCCTCAATGTCATAGGGGCGTGTATTAAGTATAGATCAACATAAGACAGCTTGAGTTTTCGCAGGCTCTCGGACATAGAACGTGCAACATCCGAAGGTCTGGTGTAGATATTGGCGAGCTTTGAAAAAGGGAGATAAACAAGATCATGGCTATAATTACCAACAGAAATGATTTTTTTT
>NW_018428006.1:0-245 GCF_002113885.1 Mizuhopecten yessoensis
CTTTTAAATGTCTGGAAAATGACACAATAAACAAACGATGTATCCATTTCCTTTCAAGCATACAAAGGCATTTTTAGCCCACCATCAGATGATGGTCGGCTATTCAAATCACCTTGCGTCCGTTGTCCGTCCTTAAACAATTCTTGTTATCGGTATTTCTCGGGAAGTATTAAAGGAATCTTTCACAAATTTCATATGTCGGTTTCCCTTGGTCCTGAGCTGTGCAGGGCAACTTTTGAGACTGA
>NW_018428007.1:0-245 GCF_002113885.1 Mizuhopecten yessoensis
CTAAACACAAACTGATTTTTTTATTGTAGTAAGCACAATTGAATACATTGATTCTACCTAAACTACAGAGATTCACATTTTTAACACATGCTTACATTTATTTTTTCTTTTGCATTTAGCTGGTATAAAAACTATATATATAGCATGGAGGTCCTACACTTATTTCTACTTTAAGATTTTCAGGTAGCTTCATAAATGTCTAGAACATGTGTATATCATTCCAAACTTCATGACATATTTTTGCT
>NW_018428008.1:0-245 GCF_002113885.1 Mizuhopecten yessoensis
ACATATTTGACCCCTGTGACCTTGAAAGTAGGTCAAGGTCATTTAGTGACATTTTTTGGCAGTTGTACTTTGACGCTTAATAACATATTGTGTACAAATAAATACGTTGTTGCTACATAGCTGATGCGAGGAGATATTTGAGCTTGATTACACAGATTTCCCGATCACCTTACGAGATATTTGCGGAATATCCAATACCCTAACTAAATATGCCAAATAATGAAGTTGCTCCCGTAATTAATGCA
>NW_018428009.1:0-245 GCF_002113885.1 Mizuhopecten yessoensis
ACATATCAGCCCTGACTGACCCCCAGGGGCTGGTGGGTGGGGCCAGAAGGGTTGAATTGACTGAAATTTTAAACCTTCTTATCTACACCCAAATATGGTAATATCAAATACTCTTCATAGACGGAAGGGGCTGAAGGTGCATTACCAAAATTGTGAATTTCATGACCCTGGGATCTCACGTTCCCTTCTGGGGAGGGGGACAACTTTACTATAGTTTATATAGGGAAATCACATTTTGGACCAAC
>NW_018428010.1:0-245 GCF_002113885.1 Mizuhopecten yessoensis
GTTACACGGCAAGTAAGGGTCAAACACCTTTACAGCTTATAGACTTATACACAAGAATAGTAGCATCCCGGACATCACAGAGGTGGTTGCAAAGATTTACCGTTCGGAGATGGCTACAATCGATCCGGAATGGCTCTATGCCATAACAAAATTAAAGGCATTAGGCTAGCTATTTATTTGGTCTCAGGTTAAAAAAACTAACATTAGAGAGAGAGAGAGAGAGAGAGAGAGAGAGAGAGAGAGAG
>NW_018428011.1:0-245 GCF_002113885.1 Mizuhopecten yessoensis
AATGGTAAAACTGAATTAATGTCAATTATCAAAATCAAACATAATTACTTGATTGGTGTGATAATTTCCAATATTATAATTATATAATTTTCAATTATTTATTGAAACTTTCTTTAATGATGCGCGCTTTTCATTATTCTATAAAAAAACAACATGTTTGAGCACACTGAATTTTATTATGACATCACAATCAGAGCCTACAAAAAATTGATTGGCAGACCGTGACAGTCTTGCAATCGGTAAAT
>NW_018428012.1:0-245 GCF_002113885.1 Mizuhopecten yessoensis
CGGACCGTTGTGCGGCAATAATTGCCGTAAAGTGTCATTTTGGTCATTCCCAAAAGTGAAAAATCACTCTTTACACAGAATTTGTGTATGGGTATTGTGTTTATTATTGTATGATTGGCTTATTGGTGAAAGTTTAATAATAAAAGTAACAGAAGTATGACGTAAGTTTATTGTTTTATAACGAAACAAAATTCTAAAATATAATGTCATGAATGAGTATTTATTGTCGAACACTGCACCTTAAT
>NW_018428013.1:0-245 GCF_002113885.1 Mizuhopecten yessoensis
GAAAATCAATACCTTCTCACAATGCTAAACCTGAAAAAGGAATCTTTTCAAATGGGACCATTATTAATAAATCCATTAAGAATAAAAAAAGTATTGAAAAAATTCAAAATGTATTGTTGCTACTCAACCTTGTTGATGTTGAATGTTTCATTTGCATCTATTGAAAAAACATTCGAGCGGAAATTAGTAGCCTTTTTCAGTTTTTTTTATTTTTATATTTTATGTACGAACTCCCTCTGGGGAGC
>NW_018428014.1:0-245 GCF_002113885.1 Mizuhopecten yessoensis
AACCGTTTAAAGACCCAGACACCTCATTTATACTGTGACCTATTTGCGTTAAGTATTTATAGACCAGAGACTGGTAGATGAAATATTAACATGCCCGGTGAAGTGTCAGTGACAGTAATAGGAATTGGACATATGGGAACCCAACGAGACGTATTAATTGTTTAAATTATTTTTTGACATATCTATTTCACTTCGTTAAAAACTAAAACAATAAAACCATAATTATAAATTTACAACATGTACAG
>NW_018428015.1:0-245 GCF_002113885.1 Mizuhopecten yessoensis
TCTATAATTTGATTGATCAAAATCCTTTGACCAATCATTGATCAATACACAAGTTGTGAAATAATCTTTAAATTAGTATGAGCGATATATACTGTAAACACATTATGTCCACTGTCATCTTGTATTACTGAACACTGATGATGGTGGGGTAAGTGTTTGGATCCCTGTACTATTGGATATAATACCAATATCTCCAATATTTATTTGGTTACTCTTGATACTGTAATCAGAATTGTCATTTATGA
>NW_018428016.1:0-245 GCF_002113885.1 Mizuhopecten yessoensis
GACACACGCATGCTCAGTGCTATACTTACGAGCGTTAACATATGAATAAGCAATGGGAAGTAAGATTAGATTATGAATATTTTCAGCAGTAAATACATGCTGGCAGACAAATAAATGTTGTGTAAATAAGAGAAAATGATAGTTTTGTTGCATTTTTACTAAATATATATATTTACGATAACAGTGGTTTTACCATTATAGTCCTTTACGTTAAAATGATTTTCTTGATGTACGGCTACATTATT
>NW_018428017.1:0-245 GCF_002113885.1 Mizuhopecten yessoensis
TAATATCCTGATTCTAGGCATTTCAGTTCTTCGGAAAGTTTTTGAGATATTTGACCTGTGACCCTCAAAGTAGGTCTAGGTCAGTTTTGTTTGAAAACTTTTTAAGCCTCCATCAAACGAAGCTACCAGCTTAATATCTTGGTTCAAGACAGTTCAGTTCTTCAGAAAAAGCCATTCGAAGTTTTTTAGATATCTGACCGCTGTGACTTGAAAGTTTGACGAGGTCAGTTTTGTTTATTTACTTT
>NW_018428018.1:0-245 GCF_002113885.1 Mizuhopecten yessoensis
TTACCGAACATTAAAAAAAGCAACAACAATTACTCTTTTTATTATGGTGTTATTACAGGTAGGTTTGTAACCATCATTCATAAGCAATATATGTATTTCATTCTGCTCAATTGTATAGTCGTTGCAAAAGTATGACCGAATCGTGGAATTAAAATTTGATATTGTGATGTGTTACTCTGCTACATGTAACATATGTGATCTACAAATGTATTAATAGATGTAAAACGTTTGATTTTACATATCAT
>NW_018428019.1:0-245 GCF_002113885.1 Mizuhopecten yessoensis
TTCCCTCGACGGGATCCAAACTGCACGCATATTAAAATTGAATATCAAGTACAAACATCAAACAGACGTTTATTAAGTATGGATGTATATAATTTCATCAAACAACTAATTATGCACAGGAAACATCCAGATTGTCAAATATGTAGTACATGTTACCCTACAGGGAAATAAAAATGCTGGTACTCGGAGATACAAGTACGGCACACGCAGATGGTAATAACCAGATAATGCGTTTTTTACATTAA
>NW_018428020.1:0-245 GCF_002113885.1 Mizuhopecten yessoensis
CAAAGTATGTAAAGTTACCTTTTTATGGGACCTTATTCTAGATAATGTGTCCTTGTTGACTCCTACGATACCCCTACTTCTTCAGTTAAGTCATCGCGCGCTTGATGATATTAAGTGAAATATACAATGACAGGTGTTTGTCCGCGATCTTTTAGAGCGTAGAGTAAAATTCAATCTACCTTATTTCTGAATGGGTTTAATTAAATGCCGTAAGTTTGATACATTGTATATTTAGCGTTTAGCTA
>NW_018428021.1:0-245 GCF_002113885.1 Mizuhopecten yessoensis
TTACAGCAAAGTTGTAAGGTCACGTGGTTAAAGTTCAGAGTCAGATACATCAGGCGACTGAACATGCTCATTTAACGCGATAAAATAATTTGTGAAAAAATCATTTGTGAAAAAATGATTTGTGACGCAATAAACATGTATTTAACGCGTTAAATGCAAACGCGTTAGGGCTTAACGCGATAAAAGTGTATGTTTAACGTTATAGCATGCATTTTTAACGCGTTAAATCCTTGTTTAACGCGTTA
>NW_018428022.1:0-245 GCF_002113885.1 Mizuhopecten yessoensis
TGGTATAAAGTATTTATTATCGGTAAAGTATTGAAGAACGCAATATTCTGCCACAATATGACGTCTAAACACACACCGATAAAATAAATTCGTAAGGTATATAATTATGAAAACAACTCCGTTGTATTCGTTTACAACTAATATATGTTTTCCGTTTTGTTGTTGTTGAAAGTAAGAACTCTCGTTAACACCTAACCACATTGGGAGAGACGGCTCACATGCGCTATTGTTCTGACAACGGCTCA
>NW_018428023.1:0-245 GCF_002113885.1 Mizuhopecten yessoensis
TTGGCTTTCCGAACCAAATTATTGAATATGTAGAAGTGTCGTCTTCATTTGCTATTTTATGTGATTATTTTTACAAAGTCGAGCCAGGAATCTCCAGGTAATTAAAGCAATTTTACTGACTGTTTTTTACAGAATATTACTTCCTGCTGTTTCGATGTTATCAACTTTTCCAGGAATTATTCATCTAAAAAAAGCACAAAAAACACTGAAACTAGTTTGAAAATACAGACCTGTCCGTAGACCAG
>NW_018428024.1:0-245 GCF_002113885.1 Mizuhopecten yessoensis
ATACAAGGAATCGTATCGTTCGTTGCTAGACAAATGTCGATTTCTCAGTCATAATCAGCTGCAAGTTAGTGATAATGCTTTAAATGAAGATATATATGTCTTTAAACAATAACATGAAACAGTAACGACATTTGTTCACGTTTACCTGTTCATTTCTTGAAAATAATCGGCCACTTTTTATATGTGCAGGGGCGAGTCTCATAAGGACACCCGGTACGGAATCCAGACCAGAGTTGCTGTACGGA
>NW_018428025.1:0-246 GCF_002113885.1 Mizuhopecten yessoensis
GTGGTGCTTTCGGTATGGTTTTTACAGTGAGATAGCACTATAAGTCAGCATCAGATCCGCGCTTTTACAAGGTGGCAACTACACCAATATACCCAGTCTCCGGCACACATACACAACACACATGGAGCCACTTCCTAGCTGCTAGTAGGACGTTTAACAAAGTAAAACAAATCATCACCAGAAGATGAAAAGACAGACCCGTTTGATGACCTTTCTCGATGATAAGGCTTTTTCAAAGATAATTCC
>NW_018428026.1:0-246 GCF_002113885.1 Mizuhopecten yessoensis
TGTTACATTGCATGGTGAAGTTTGAACGTTGATGTTACATTGTGGGAAAGTTTGAACGTTGATGTTACATTGTAATAAAGTTTGAACGTTGATGTCATATTGTGGTGAAGTTTGAACGTTGATGTCACATTGTGGTGAAGTTTGAACGTTAATGTTACATTTTAATACAATTTGAACGTTGATGTTACTTTGTGGTGAGGCTTTAACGTTGATGTCACATTGTGGTGAAGTTTGAACGTTGATGTT
>NW_018428027.1:0-246 GCF_002113885.1 Mizuhopecten yessoensis
CCTGCCGTAGTCTATCACTACCCTGTGTTATTAGATAACATTATGTCGTAGTCTATCACTACCCTGTATTATCAGATAACAGTATGCCGTAGCCTATCACTACCCTGTATTATAAGATAACAGTATGTTGTAGTCTATCACTACCCTGTATTATTAGATAACAGTATGTCGTAGTCTATCACTACCCTGTATNAAGATAAAAGTATGTCGTAGTCTATCACTACCCTGTATTATTAGATAACAGTA
>NW_018428028.1:0-246 GCF_002113885.1 Mizuhopecten yessoensis
ATTCATTAAGTAGATTGTCTAAGCCTGGCGACTTATTCGGCTTGGCCTTTTTTAAGACATTTAAAATTTCAGTCTCTGTGATTTCATTGTCTAATTCGTGAAATATACATTCATCAGAATTATATTCCATATCATCAGAATTATTCTCATCAGCATCAAAAATCTTTTTAAATTGATCATAAAAATCTTTGTATGTAACAGATTTGCATTGCGTTTTTTAAATAAACGATAAAACTGTTTCGGGTT
>NW_018428029.1:0-246 GCF_002113885.1 Mizuhopecten yessoensis
CTCTGATGCGTGCCGTGATGAATGACAAAGAAGATACTGCGGCATTCCTCGCCAAGGAGATGACTGTCCAGGAGTTGAATGTGGTGGACGAGGACGGGTACAATGTGTTACATCGGATGGCTTTATGGCGTCGTCTGTGGCCACAGCTGATACAGGACATAGCTGATACCTGTCCTAGCCTGCTACAGCAGGAGGGTAGTAACGGGCGCCGACCGATAGATACTGCAAGACGTGACTTACCAGGAA
>NW_018428030.1:0-246 GCF_002113885.1 Mizuhopecten yessoensis
ACTTATTTTCTGTACATACATGATCAGACAATAGGGGTAGCCGGGTAGGTACCATGACATGTATCGACGTACTTATTTTCTGTACATGTATGATCAGACAATAGGGGTAGCTGGGGTGGTTACATGACGTGTATCGACGTACTTATTTTCTGTACATCTATGATCAGACAATAGGGGTAGCTGGGGTGGTTACATGACGTATATCGACGTACTTATTTTCTGTACATACATGATCAGACAATAAGG
>NW_018428031.1:0-246 GCF_002113885.1 Mizuhopecten yessoensis
TGGGCACAACACTATGATAGCTAAGATAGGAGGCCTATGATATAGATATAACACTATAATAGCTAAGAAAGGAGGCCTATGATATAGGGGAAACACTATAATAGCTAAGATAGGAGGCCCGTGAGGTGGGCGCAACTCTATAATAGCTAAGATAGGAGGCCCGTGAGGTGGGCACAACACTATGATAGGTAAGATAGGAGACCTATGATATAGGGATAACACTATAATAGCTAAGAAAGGAGGCCT
>NW_018428032.1:0-246 GCF_002113885.1 Mizuhopecten yessoensis
TAGTTTGTATTTGACGTACTGTATATATCATCAGTATCGTGGTGTGATTGTATTTGACGTACTGTATATATCATCAATATCGTGGTGTAGTTTGTATTTGACGTACTGTATTTATCATCAGTATCGTGGTGTAGTTTGTATTTGACGTACTGTATATATCATCAATATCAAGGTGTAGTTTGTATTTGACGTACTGTATACATCATCAGTATCGAGGTGTAGTTTGTATTTGACGTACTGTATATA
>NW_018428033.1:0-246 GCF_002113885.1 Mizuhopecten yessoensis
CAAACTGTCGTTCTGTTATATAGATTGTCACTTACTATTCCCAGATTGTCGTCTGCTATATATACTGTCAATTACTACTTACAGACTGTTGTTCTGTTATATAGACAATCACTTACTACTCCCAGACAGTCGTTTGTGATATAGACAGTCACTTCTACTTACAGACTGTTGTTATTTTATATAGACAGTCAATTATGACTCACAGACTGTCGTTTTGTTATATAGACTGTCACTATGTACTCCCAA
>NW_018428034.1:0-246 GCF_002113885.1 Mizuhopecten yessoensis
TGGGGTTTAAAATGATTCGTTCTGCCACTTGTTTTAGCCCACCGTATTCCCTCTAACACACTTTCCTATAAAGAAATTTTGGAAATCGGAAACCTTGGTATAGACTCATTTGCATATCTCGTGCTTTGCGTCAAATACAATTCCGTGCATTAACCAATTGAAAGGATCCAAATATATTATTAAGTTTAAAAAATCACAGCCATTTTAGTAAATAGCCTGACATTTCTTTAGAATTTTAAATTAATT
>NW_018428035.1:0-246 GCF_002113885.1 Mizuhopecten yessoensis
ATATACAACTCATACATGTTAACAAAACAATTATATAAGCTTCATTGAATGATTCAAACATGTATTTATATTTACAAAAAAATAACATTATAAAAAGCAAATAAATTTCAATTCTAATATTCATCAAGACAAAAAACATAAATTTTACACATTTTGATTTTAAGAAAAATATGCAAATACAAAATTGTATGTATTTTACTCATGTGATATTCATATAACGCTGTCTAGGCAAGGACCCCAACTTTG
>NW_018428036.1:0-246 GCF_002113885.1 Mizuhopecten yessoensis
TAATGTATCATATAATACAGCCGATAACGATTACTTAAATAATGTTTAATATAATGCAGTTGATACCGGTTACTTAAATAATGTATCATATAATACAGCAGATAACGGTTGCATAAAAAATGTATCATATAATACAGCAGATATCGGTTACTTAAATTATGTATCATATAATACAGCAGATAACGGTTACTTAAACAATGCATAATATAATACAGCAGATATCGGTTACTTAAATAATGTATCATA
>NW_018428037.1:0-246 GCF_002113885.1 Mizuhopecten yessoensis
GTCAGTTTCATTTCACAAAACAAAATTAACCTCTGCTTGCTTAATTTAAAAAAAATGTAGAATGGATACACTACTCAAGTGACTGAAATAGATTATAACTGGAGGGTCAGCACCCTGTGCAAGGAATTAATACTATCACGTCTGCTCATCAACCTGTATTATTCTCATGTCTAGATGGTACATACTGAATGGAAGAACATAAAAAAGTATAGAAGTTATAAGATAAACACATCCTTTTTTGGGGTG
>NW_018428038.1:0-246 GCF_002113885.1 Mizuhopecten yessoensis
ACTTTCATGCTCTTCATCTAGAGGTTCTAGAACCATTGTCCGTGGTATTAAAGCTTTTTCCTTTTTTCTGCAAGTTTTGGAATGTTTATGAGTTTGTATGTCAACAAGGGAGGACAGATGGTCGGGGACATTTTTCTGGCATGAGGTATGGTTATCAACATATGTAGCTATATTCTCTTCCGAGTCTACCTGATATTTTGGAGCATCCTGAATCCACAAAAGCATGTGTATGTGAGGTGAGCCTCT
>NW_018428039.1:0-246 GCF_002113885.1 Mizuhopecten yessoensis
AAATCTTCATAGAAGAGAAATATAGTGTGCTGTCATGCACAATTTGCACCCCCCCCCTTCTCCCCCTCCCTGTCCAACCACCTCTTCTCAGTCATTCTTAGGCCACTTCCCTCATTCAAATTATATCTATTTCTATGTTTAAAAGAAAGCAATGATTAAACTCAAGTTTAAGAACTCAATATCCCTAAAAAGTTTCAAATCAAAACTGAAATAACCTGTTTCAGCATACTCCCATGTGTAAAAGTA
>NW_018428040.1:0-246 GCF_002113885.1 Mizuhopecten yessoensis
TGTGAATCTTTAGAACTGGTTATTGGCAATTTGCTATTATTTTTTGTATCTTGATTTCCAAATTGAACACTTTCAGGTTGTCAAATGATTTCATCTGAAAGAAACTCAACAGATGTCATATTCTAATTATATAAGGTTTGAATATTTTACCAAGGGGGTAAATACACTACTTGTACAATTCTTGTGCCTTTGAGCATGCACTACTACCACAATATGAATATAGATGTTATTTTGTTGTCTTGATAT
>NW_018428041.1:0-246 GCF_002113885.1 Mizuhopecten yessoensis
TGAAGCCAGATGGCAGTTTTAACATAATATAGGTAGTAGGCTGACATTATAGGATGAAGCAAGTATGAAGTCGTAATAGGATGAAGTTAGTAGACAGTCAATTAAGGATGAAGCTAATATTAAGTCGTAATAGGATGAAGCTAGTTGGCAGTCGTAATAGGATGTAGTTAGTTGGCAGTCGTAATAGTATGTAGCTAGTACGTAGTCGTAATAGGATGAAGCCAGATGGCAGTTTTAACATAATAA
>NW_018428042.1:0-246 GCF_002113885.1 Mizuhopecten yessoensis
CCCTGGTCCCCCGACAAGCCGTATAGTGTATACGTTCCTTGGTCCTCCAACAAGCCGTATAGTGTAAACGTTCCTTGGTCCCCCGACAAGCCGTATAGTGTATACGTTCCTTGGTCCCCCGCCAAGCCGTATAGTGTAAACGTGCCTTGGTCCCCCGACAAGCCGTATAGTGTATACGTTCCTTGGTCCTCCGAAAAGCTTTATAGTGTATACGTTCCTTGGTCCCCCGCCAAGCCGTATAGTGTA
>NW_018428043.1:0-246 GCF_002113885.1 Mizuhopecten yessoensis
TCAAACTCCTCCTTCCCTCGATACACTTCAAACTCCTCCATCCCTCGAAACACTTCAAACTCCTCCTTCCCTAGATACACTTCAAACTTCTCCTTCCTCAGATACACTTCAAACTCCTCCATCCCTGGATACATTTCAAACTCCTCGTTTCCTCCATACCTCTCAAACTCCTCCTTCCCTAGACACACTTCAAACTACATTTTCCCCGGATACATTTCAAACTCCTCGTTTCCTCCATACCTCTCA
>NW_018428044.1:0-246 GCF_002113885.1 Mizuhopecten yessoensis
CATGGAGTCACTTACACGACAGAGAGCGTAGATGTACTATTGTAACACGCGGAGTCATTTTCACGACAGAGAGCGTACATGTAATATTGTTAGACACGGAGTCACTTACACGAATGAGAGCATACATGTACTATTGTTAGACACGGAGTCACTGATACGACAGAGAGCGTAGATGTACTATTGTTAGACCAGGAGTCACTTATACGACAGAGAGCGTACATGTACTTTTGTAAGACACGGAGTCAC
>NW_018428045.1:0-246 GCF_002113885.1 Mizuhopecten yessoensis
AGTCTGAAGAAGAAGATTTTTGAAATATTGGTTAATTTTCCCTTGGGGTCCCGCCCTGGCCCCAGGGGTTGGGGTAGGAATCTCAATTTTACATTTTGAAACCATCTTCCTCCAAGGATAAATCTCACCAGGTAAAAATAATTTCCTACTCAAAGTTGTCAAAATATACCCAATAGTGTTATTTCCCTGTATAAACTATAATAAACTTTACCCCCTCCCCAGGGGAGAACAGATAGCTCGGGGGTC
>NW_018428046.1:0-246 GCF_002113885.1 Mizuhopecten yessoensis
CAAACATGTGTGGCTAATGTAGGTTATCAAACATTAGTGTCTGACATAGTTTATCAAACATGTGTTGCTGATGTAGGTTATCAAACATGTGTGGCTGACGTAGGGTTATCAAACATTAGCGTCTGACGTAGGTTATCAAACATTAGTCTAGATCTCCTGCCCCTAGTAGTTTGGGGGCTGAAGAAGGGTTATCAAACATGAGTGGCTGATGTAGGTTATCAAACATGTGTGGCTGACATAGGGTCT
>NW_018428047.1:0-246 GCF_002113885.1 Mizuhopecten yessoensis
CAAATTTCCCCTCAGAAAGTTATTCAGGTTATTAAGTATGACTTTTTGAGATTTTATAACAAAAAAAAAGTGTATTTTGAAAATAATTTGAATTTCTCAAAATTTCATTAGTTTCATTTCATTAGTTTTCCAAGTGCTCCATGGAAAATTGTTCAATTCTTCTTAGAACAAAATCTGTCAATGATTTTGCATACTCAATAAAGTTCTTCTAGATGCCAAGTAATCTCTCTTAAACGGGTGTAATGT
>NW_018428048.1:0-246 GCF_002113885.1 Mizuhopecten yessoensis
ATCATTTGTAGATGAAAATTACGGAATGACAAAAATACGGAAGGCATGTTTGCGATAATGTAGACTGTATATATCTGTAATTTCTCATCACAATAATCAAGATTATACAATTTCACAATGCGTGTTACACAGTATTACAGCGACCATTAGGCTGTCAAGAATGGGTTAGGCTCCCAGGTAACAGAACAGGTAAATAACAATTGTCCGGAGTTTTACCTGACCAGTGCCTGACTCACAGAGCTGATA
>NW_018428049.1:0-246 GCF_002113885.1 Mizuhopecten yessoensis
GTTTTAGTGCGGAGATCGCGGGAGTTTCTCAGAGGGGTATCTCTAAACTTACAAAAAGGTAATGTACAATCATTTAATATTCTACTTATATTATTCACACATTCATCAACTGCATCTTGGTTATTTAAATCAACATTCAATTGTTCATCAATTAACTCACAGTTCTCACTCAATTTATCTAAAATTAGCATAGTATTCTCACCTTTCCATTTCACAGACGTACAGGTTCCTCTACTGTACATGGCA
>NW_018428050.1:0-246 GCF_002113885.1 Mizuhopecten yessoensis
AACATTAACTGACCATATCAGACAAGAATGAAAAGAAAGGTGAAACATTGCATTATTATCATTTGTGTATTTGTCTTCTTGCGATATTCTGGATCTGATGACTTGAAATACCATGCCGAGGCATCAGACACAGTATCCTACCCGATCACAACATACCGACAACAGGTTGTTTAGCAGAGAATTCACCTAATATCAACTATAATTTTTAAGGACTAAGTACAAGTATGTCCTGGCCTGGGGACAGAA
>NW_018428051.1:0-246 GCF_002113885.1 Mizuhopecten yessoensis
CAAAGTGAAATAAGCGATAGCGCAAGGGTCTGAGATTCCGTCAATGATTGTTGATCGTTGTGATGTTGGAGAATAACCTCTATGATATATTTTTTTAACCATATTAATGATATTTTTTTCATCTTTGAACGCTAGAATAACAACACATACAATTTATTAGCTTTTTAAAAGAACGGAATCCTTATTGCGTGGAAAATAATGATTTCTTGCTAGGAAAACAAGGATAACGTCCTAGAGACATTAAAT
>NW_018428052.1:0-246 GCF_002113885.1 Mizuhopecten yessoensis
TTTTATGTTTATAATAGCTAGGGTAGTGACAACGACACATTCTTCACCGTCTTTTTTATTTTGATAATAACTAGGGTAGTGACAACGACACATTCTTGGTCGTCTTTTTTATGTTTATAATAGCTAGGGTAGTGACAACGACACATTCTTGGCCGTCTTTTTTATGTTTATAAGAACTAGGGTAGTGACAGCGACACATTATTGGTCGTCTTTTTATATTTATCAGAACTATGGTAGTGACAACGA
>NW_018428053.1:0-246 GCF_002113885.1 Mizuhopecten yessoensis
GAGAAAGCCACAGTGAAGCCTCAAAGCACCTCATCCATCTTTGAATGGGCATCAACATGGGAGATGAAGGTTGACCTTGACAGGAAGCTTGTGTTTCCAGGAATAGTGGAAACAACACTGAGGCCTGACATGGTAATATGGACAGAGCAATCCAAACACCTCATCGTCATAGAGATCACCGTACCATGGGAGGAAGGCTGAGAGGAAGCTCACGAGAGGAAGAAAGCCAAGTATGATGAGCTGATG
>NW_018428054.1:0-246 GCF_002113885.1 Mizuhopecten yessoensis
CCCATTAGAACATTCAGAATCTTTACATTTTCTCTCTATTGATCTGCTGTTCCCATTACAACATTCGGAATCTTTACATTTTCTCTCTATTGTTCTGCTGTCCCCGTTACAACATTCGGAATCTTTACATTTTCTCTCTATTGGTATGCTGTCCCCGTTACAACATTCGGAATCTTTATATTTTCTCTTTATTGATCTGCTGTCCCCATTACAACATTCGGAATCTTTATATTTTCTCTCTATTGA
>NW_018428055.1:0-246 GCF_002113885.1 Mizuhopecten yessoensis
CCTGCACAGCCCACGCATTGCATCCCTGCTGAGCAACATATGCGCCAGCCTCATCCGCCTACATGGCGCAAACGTGATGATTCGTCAGAGAGCGACGAATCTGATCAGATTTCTCCAGTGAGGGAGAGGGGAACAGTGATAAAGATTCAGGGGACTCCTCCGATGACTACCAGAGGCATCGTCAAAGGATTAGAAATCCTTAGTGACATAAGATGCCCACTTACTCCGGTAAAGAGCGCTGGGAGC
>NW_018428056.1:0-246 GCF_002113885.1 Mizuhopecten yessoensis
GTCATTATTGTGTTGTTTGTCATTTATAATTAATATATATTTATTTTATTTATTTATTATTTTTAAACACTGTAAACAACGTCAATACAAGTACCATGCTATTTTTAGCGGTGTCAGTAGAGGGAATTCCCCTAAAAGTAGTTCCGGCTACTGTGGTGATACAGGATCTTGTATACAAGCAGACAGAAAACACATCTGACCAAATAATGTATTACTATCGTAAGATTGCATAGGCATGTGATAAAA
>NW_018428057.1:0-246 GCF_002113885.1 Mizuhopecten yessoensis
TCTACGTAGAAATCCTACCCGGGCAGTCGTAGAAATCATTCCCCCCAACTAAATATATTTTACTTCGCCCTGTGAAAAAGTGACCCCGTAGAAAAGTGACCCGGATCTTAGGAAAAGGAAACATCAACCTCTGATGATGATTGCTCTCCTCTATTAGAGCATCTAATCCGTCCGGCCATCCGCTCAAAGGTCAAGGTCGAAATTAACCTTAAAATAGAAGTTTACTGAAAAATCTGGTCATTAAGT
>NW_018428058.1:0-246 GCF_002113885.1 Mizuhopecten yessoensis
AGATTCCTATGTTCTTGGCCTGCTCTCAATGCAAAATTCAAACCCGGTTGATTCACTAATGTGTTTAAAAGTTTTTCTGGTGTGTCTGTCCCCAAGACACCTTTCTCCCACATCAACTGCTCTTGTTCTTCCGTTATAATTTTTGCCTGCTTTTTGTTTATTCCCAAACCTTGTTTTGTGAGGTTTTTCATCCTGGCGTCCAGTACCCCTCTCAGTCCTGCAAACTCTGTATCATCCAAAATATTC
>NW_018428059.1:0-246 GCF_002113885.1 Mizuhopecten yessoensis
CCGGCCTTCCACGCAGGCGGCCGGGTTTCGATCCCCGAAGTCGTCATACGCATGGATATTCAGAGAAAGTGTTTTGCTCCTGCCCATACAACTCCAACAACCCAGGTG
This sequence comes from Mizuhopecten yessoensis, assembly GCF_002113885.1. Taxonomy (NCBI): domain Eukaryota; kingdom Metazoa; phylum Mollusca; class Bivalvia; order Pectinida; family Pectinidae; genus Mizuhopecten; species Mizuhopecten yessoensis. The sequence continues at coordinate 109 of NW_018428059.1, forward strand.
GAATATAAACTGGTCTGGGGTGGATGTTGCAGTATCTGTGCTGTAGCATTCAAGTAAGGTGGCATTGGAAGTACGGTCCCCATACAAACAGAGCACATGACATCTCCAGCACACACGCAGGCATACACACATAGGGAG
>NW_018428060.1:0-246 GCF_002113885.1 Mizuhopecten yessoensis
TTTACCAGTATGAGGGAGTGTAATAGCCTTAATGTTTGACCAGTAGGAGGGTGTTTAATAGCCTTAATGTTTGACCAGTATGAGGGAGTGTAATAGCCTTAATGTTTGACCAGTATGAGGGAGTGGCATGACCTTAATGTTTGATCATTATGAGGAAGTGTCATGACCTTAATGTTTTATCAGTGTGNAGTCATTACCTTCATGTTTGATCAGTGTGAGGAAGTGGCATGACCTTAATGTTTGATC
>NW_018428061.1:0-246 GCF_002113885.1 Mizuhopecten yessoensis
TTTCATTTCAAGTCTTAGAGTCAAGTCGCTTCTCTGCAGCACAGTTGAGTCAAGTTCCTTCTCTAGGCCTATTCGATTTTGAGTCTTAGAGTCAAGCTGCTTCTGTGCAGCACTGTAGAGTTAAGCTTCTTCTTTAGGTATATTTATTTTCAAGTCTTAGATTCAAGTCGCTTCTCTGCAGCACAGTAGAGTCGAGCTTCCTCTCTAGGTGTATTCAATTTCAAGTCTTAGAGTCAAGTCGCTTCT
>NW_018428062.1:0-246 GCF_002113885.1 Mizuhopecten yessoensis
ACAGTTAAACACTCTCACGAGACAGCTACAGGTAAAATGTCCTAAACATACTCACGAGACAGCTACAGGTAAAACGTCCTAACAGTTAAACACACTCACGAGACAGCTACAGGTAAAATGTCATAACAGTTAAACATACTCACGAGACAGCTACAGGTAAAACGTCCTAACAGTTAANCGAGACAGCTACAGGTAAAATGCCATAACAGTTAAACATACTCATGAGACAGCTACAGGTAAAATGTC
>NW_018428063.1:0-246 GCF_002113885.1 Mizuhopecten yessoensis
TGTAAGTGTATTACTGATTTTACTGACCTATGTAAGTGTATTACTCACCACACTAACATGGGTAAGTGTATTACTGATCATACTGACATTTGTTAATGTATTACTGATTTTACTGACCTGTACAATGTATTACTGACCACACTGACCTGTGTAAGTGTATTACTGATCTCACTGACCTGTGTAAGTGTATTACTGGCCATACTGACAGGTGTTAATGTATTTCTGATTTTACTGACCTGTGTAAGT
>NW_018428064.1:0-246 GCF_002113885.1 Mizuhopecten yessoensis
TCGCCATTTCTCAGTAGAATGTATTCAAATTTTGTAGTTATATTGATTTGAAGTCGAGAAAATTTTCTGCCACAAAAAAAATAGGTTGTCAGAATTTTAAGGATTTTAAATGGAAATTTATGTAAAAAGGAGTGAATTTTGAAAAAAAAAGGAAACACAATGTTTTGCAAAATAATGTCAATAAAAAATGATACTAACATTGATAAGTATTGCATTAATGTATATCAATTTCATAAATACTGAAAT
>NW_018428065.1:0-246 GCF_002113885.1 Mizuhopecten yessoensis
GAAGATGTCGTCTCTTCTCTCAATGACAAATCGCCCAAATAAAACTGTACAAACGAACTTAGGACGACACACTGGGTCTAGTGCACCTACCTCACATCGGCCAATGTCAAACGAACAGTCAACAAATATTACACATGTGACTACAGCGCACAACAGCATGTCCTTGTGCGAACCTGAACGCGTTCGTATATTAAAATCCAATGCAGGGTTCTCCCCAGGCCATTTAGCTGATACGGCTCCGTATCA
>NW_018428066.1:0-246 GCF_002113885.1 Mizuhopecten yessoensis
GGGACGGGGCCAAAAGTGTTATTTGGCTATATTGCTTTAAGCGACGTCTCTGGAACCAAGAGATGGATATCAACCAAATTTGACTTGAAGCCTCCCTAGGCGTAGGGAATTCAAAATTGTACAAATGGCGAGGCTGACCCTACAGGGAGCTGAGGGATAGAGCAAAAAGGGGGCAATTTGGCTAAATTGCTATAAATTAACTCTTTTGTAGAACTAAGTGATGGATATCAACCATATTTGACTGGA
>NW_018428067.1:0-246 GCF_002113885.1 Mizuhopecten yessoensis
AATGGCACAACTTGAGGTTACAAGTACATAACGTGAAAGAAACATTACTGGCAGTTATGTTACAAGGTAAGCATTGATACTAACGATGGCACAACTTAAGGTTACAAGTACATAACGAGAAGAAACATCACTGGTGGTGACATAAGTAGGTAAGCATTGATATTTAAAATGACACAACTTAAGGTTACACGTACAAAACGGGAAAGAAACATCACTGGCAGTTACATTACAAGGTAAGCATTGATA
>NW_018428068.1:0-246 GCF_002113885.1 Mizuhopecten yessoensis
GAATTACTTCAGTGTTGGAGAGGGACAGAAGGGTGAATTACCTCAGTGTGAGAGGGGGACAGAAGGGTGAATTACTTCAGTGTGGTAGATGGACAGAATGGTGAATCACTTCAGTGTGGGAGAGGGACAGAAGGGTGAATTAGTTCAGTGTGAAAGGGGGACAGAATGGTGAATTACTTCAGTGTGGTAGATGTACATAATGGTGAATTACTTCAGTGTGGTAGATGGACAGAATGGTGAATTACT
>NW_018428069.1:0-246 GCF_002113885.1 Mizuhopecten yessoensis
CATCTCTTTGGTAACATTACTCTGTAATATATAGACACCTAATGTAATACAATTCATTTCTTTGGTAACTTTACTCTGTAATATATAGACACCTAATGTGCTACAATGAAGCTCTCTTGTAACATTCCTCTGTGATATTTAAACACCTAATATAGTACAATGTATCTCTTTGGTAGCTTTCCTCTGTAATATATAGACAATTAATATAGTACAATGTATCTCTTTGGTAAATTTCCTCTGTGTTAT
>NW_018428070.1:0-246 GCF_002113885.1 Mizuhopecten yessoensis
GTTACGTTTGTCCCCTTACTTCCGACCCTACCAACCCTAACCATCAGTTATATATGTTACCTTGTCTCCTTACTGCCGACCCTACCAACCCTAACCATCAGTTCTATAAGTTACGTTTGTCCCCTTACTGCCGACCCTACCAACCCTAACCACCAGTTCTATATNATTTGTCCCCTTGCTGCCGACCCTACCAACCCTAAACACCAGTTCTATAAGTTACGTTTGTCCCCTTACTGCCGACCCTAC
>NW_018428071.1:0-246 GCF_002113885.1 Mizuhopecten yessoensis
GTTTCAGAAGTTGATTCTTGTTCTGATGAGACTTAGACTTAACCTCCCAGTGCAGGACTTGGCGTACAGATTTGATGTATCTCAAGCGACAATATCAAGGGCATTTTTAAGCGTCATCCATGTCATGTTCATCAAACTGAAAGATTTCATTTACTGGCCTCAAAGGAACAATTAAGAATGACTATGCCAATGGAATTTAGAAAAAAAATATGGACTTAAAGTGGCTGTAATCATTGATTGCTTTGA
>NW_018428072.1:0-246 GCF_002113885.1 Mizuhopecten yessoensis
TAACTGCCAATTAGTGTAGTGGATGATTCCCTCCGACAGAGATCTTAAGGTGACGGGGACCACTGCTTCAGTTATAACTGCCAATGAGTGTTGTGGATGATTCCCTCTGACAGAGATCTCAAGGTGACGGGGACCACTGCTTCAGTTATAACTGACAATTAGTGTAGTGGATGATTCCCTCAGACAGAGATCTCAAGGTGAGGGGACCACTGCTTCAGTTATAACTGACAATTAGTGTAGTGGATG
>NW_018428073.1:0-246 GCF_002113885.1 Mizuhopecten yessoensis
GAAAAGCGACAAAATTTGACCTTGACCACTGACCTGATGACCTTGTCCTTTGGTCAGTTGAATCCTTGTTTTATTCTGATCAACTTTGCTTCATAATGTCATAACAAAATGTTCATCAGTGAAAAGATGTAAAATTTGACCTTGACTTTTGAACATTATGACCTTGACCTTTGACCTTGACTTTTTACCTCAATGTGTATATTTATGAACTGAATATCTTGACCAAGTTTCATGTACATTGGTCAA
>NW_018428074.1:0-246 GCF_002113885.1 Mizuhopecten yessoensis
GCTGGTCCGGTCATTTACAGGAATTTTAAGTACGTGTAAAAAGCTCGTCCAGTCATTTAGAGGATTTTTAAGTACGTGTAAAAAGCTGGTCCGGTCATTTACAGGAATTTTAAGCTCGTGGAAAAAACGGTTCCGGTATTTTATTGGAATTTTAGGTACGTGTAGAAAGGTGATCGAGTCATTTACAGGAATTTAAATTATATGTAAAAAGATGGTCCAGTCATTAACAGGAATTAAAAGTATATG
>NW_018428075.1:0-246 GCF_002113885.1 Mizuhopecten yessoensis
GAAAACAAATTTGACCCTTGTGACCTTGAACCAAATGCAACCGATTTTTACCTCCTGGTTCCTTTATAAGTTTAAATGGTTAACAAAATTGACCCCTGTTACCTTAAAGTCGGGTAAGGTCATTCATTTGAACACACTTGGAAGACCTTTTTATACGCCCATCAAATTTGACGGAAGTATTATGGTATGTGGTTGTCCGTTCGTCTGGCGTAAACTTTTGTTTATCCGGCAATCTCCTCCTACATT
>NW_018428076.1:0-246 GCF_002113885.1 Mizuhopecten yessoensis
AAAGGTGAGAGAGGTGAAGAAGGGTAGTAGAAATATGTAAACAACAAAAATATTACTACACAAGTGACAAGGAACACATGTAGAGCGCGCTAAAGTATTAGCTGAATTATGGAGTACCTAAGTTTATGTGAGCAAAATTTACAGTGATATTTGATTGTATATGCTTTTTGACGCTATATTTACAGGCAAACGCATTTGGTAACGGGGTATAAATTCATTTGGTAATGAGTATATTTACAATACACT
>NW_018428077.1:0-246 GCF_002113885.1 Mizuhopecten yessoensis
GCTTTTCTACATTGTATGTAGTTTGTAAACAATACTGAAGTATATGTATCACAATACAAAGTGTCTTATTTCCAATATGGTTAAATACATTGTTGTTTGTGTAATGTAAAATCATTAAAACGAAGATACATAATTACCGGTCTGTTTAGATATCGCTATGAATCAAGTAATTGTGTTTTTTTATTTTCATTTTATAATCCTGCAAATCACGGTGCATACGATCAATGGGTGACAGACAACTTTGCC
>NW_018428078.1:0-246 GCF_002113885.1 Mizuhopecten yessoensis
ATGGTACAATAGACATATGGTACAATAGACATATGGTACAATAGAGATATGGTACTATAGACATACGGTACAATAGACATATGGTACTATAGACATATGGTACAATAGACATACGGCACAATAGACATATGGTACAAAATACATATGGTACAATAGACATATGGTACAATAGATATATGGTACTATAGACATATGGTACATTAGACATATGGTACAATAGACATATGGTACAACAGACATATGGTA
>NW_018428079.1:0-246 GCF_002113885.1 Mizuhopecten yessoensis
CTCTCTAGTATTTTTCAGTGTAATACAGGTATATCAGTCCACTCTTTAGTATTTTTCAGTGTTACACATTTATCTCAAGACCATTATTCTTAAACAAACAACTCCAACACAGTAATGGGATTGAAGGCCACAGATTTATTCAAAAACTAGATGGCTGTAACATGTATCAATAAGCATATATAGAACTCTGGCAAAGATTGATATATCTCCAGCTGTATGCCCACCAGCATGGTGACCGGACAAAAC
>NW_018428080.1:0-246 GCF_002113885.1 Mizuhopecten yessoensis
CAGGGGTCAAATATGTTAAATTTTTTAAACAACTTCTTCTGAAAACCAAGAGGCGTAGGGTGATGAGATTTGGCCAGTAACATGCTGGGATAATTGGCTACCAAGTTTGTTCAAATAAATGACCTTGATTTATATTCTAGGTCACAAGGGTCAAATATGTTTAAAACATTTAAACAACTTCTGAATAACCGATATGCCTTGGGTGCATAAATTTGGCCAGTAATATGCTGGGATAAATGGCTACCA
>NW_018428081.1:0-246 GCF_002113885.1 Mizuhopecten yessoensis
ACTGAACCATGGAGTGCACTCTCCGTTAGCTAGCCCTTCAGAGACACTGAACCATGGAGTGCACTCTTCGTTAGCTAGCCCTTCAGAGACTGACTGAACCATGGAGTGCACTCTCCATTAGCTAGCCCTTCAGAGATTGACTAAACCATGGAGTGCACCCTCTGTTAGCTAGCCCTTCAGAGACTGACTGAACCATAGAGTGCACTCTCTGTTAGCTAGCCCTTCAGAGACTGACTGAACCATGGA
>NW_018428082.1:0-246 GCF_002113885.1 Mizuhopecten yessoensis
AACCACGCTGTTTATAGTAAATTATAAAAATATTACCCAGCTGTTCATAGTAAATTATACAAATATTTTCACGCTCTTTATAGTAAATTATACAAATATTACCACGCTGTTAACAGTAAATTATACAAATATTACCACGCTGNATAAATTATACAAATATAACCACGCTGTTTACATTAAATTATACAAATATAACCACGTTGTTTATAGTAAATTATACAAATAATACCACGTTGTTTATAGTAA
>NW_018428083.1:0-246 GCF_002113885.1 Mizuhopecten yessoensis
ATGTCCGAGTCGACAAGCCTCAAATTCCGCCATTGTGGGCTCCTAAGATTGACAAATTCACACAAACGCTGGACAAAACTATGCCCCAGTACGGCGACTTTCACAGGATGTGTATCCATGAACCGGATGTAAATACCACAGTATTAGAGTGTTACATGGCCCGTAACCAGACTGAACTATGCAAATAAAAATGGCTTTTTTCCTTTAGCCTTTGCTCTTTCTTCTCAGTCTTTGTGTTGGAGTCAC
>NW_018428084.1:0-246 GCF_002113885.1 Mizuhopecten yessoensis
GTTATTAATTCAGTGCTATATGTGGTTATGAACTGCTAGAGTATCGATGTTATTAATTCAGTGGTATATGCGGTTATGAACTGTTACAGTATCAATTATACTATTTTCAGTGCTATATGTGGTTATGAACTACTAGAGTATCAATGTTACTAATTTTAGTGCTTTATGTGGTTATGAGCTGTTACAGTATCAATAATACTTATTTCAGTGCTATATGTGGTTATGAACCGCTACAGTATCAATGTT
>NW_018428085.1:0-246 GCF_002113885.1 Mizuhopecten yessoensis
ACCTGTTAATTCACAACAGGGTGTTTAAAACATATTCATCATGTACTGATATGTATTTATATGAGTCCATATAGCCATTTCAATCATACAAGTACTATTATTTCGTAGTAGTCAAAAGATTCTCTGAAACATTATATTGGTTAATGAATGGCTGCGGTATGGCAAATTCAGTCTAGTGTTTCTACGTAGAATTACCCTTTCAGCATCTAGGCAGGAGATAAAGATAAGAATATCCTATCAAAGTAA
>NW_018428086.1:0-246 GCF_002113885.1 Mizuhopecten yessoensis
AATAGGCTAGATTGAGATATTAGAATAGGCTAGATAGAGATATTACAGAATAGGCTAGATTGAGATATTATAGATTAGGCTAGATTGAGATATTATAGAATAGGCTAGATTGAGATATTATAGAATATGCTAGATTGAGATATTATAGAATAGGCAAGATTGAGATATTAGAATAGGCTAGATTGAGATTTTATAGAATAAGCTAGATTGAGATATTAGAATAGGCTAGATTGAGATATTAGAATA
>NW_018428087.1:0-246 GCF_002113885.1 Mizuhopecten yessoensis
TTCTTAGCAAAATGTTTCATTGTGGATAATTTGTAGCAGTAGGATTTTAATATAAACAGAATTGGCGATTTTTAAAAAAAAGCTCTACAATGTATATACGAGGTCCTTTCCAAGATGGAAGTAAAGGTTTATATTGAATCTAACTAACGTTACGAGGAAATTGCAATACGACATGTACTTCGAGATTTCCATTTTCCATTGTTGTATGACGTCACTGTACCTTTTCTGACAAATATTCAGTGCATG
>NW_018428088.1:0-246 GCF_002113885.1 Mizuhopecten yessoensis
GCCCTTTCTTCAATGCTGGTATCTTGTTGGTTTATTTCAATGTTGTCCTTCCTTTTGCTTTGTTGTTTTGTTTGTATCCGTGTTGGTCTCCCTTGAATTTTGGCGTTTTGTTTGTTTATTTTAGTGTAACCCTCCGTTGTATGTTGGTGTTTTGTTTATTTCAGCTCTGCCCTCCATTGCTTTGGTGTTTTGTTTATATCAGTGTTGGTCTCCCTTGAATTTTGGCGTTTTGTTTGTTTATTTTAG
>NW_018428089.1:0-246 GCF_002113885.1 Mizuhopecten yessoensis
TACCAATGATTGGGTAGCTCAGACGGTAGGCACTGGACGAACTACAAATGATTGGGTAGCTCAGATGGTAGGCACTTGACGCACTACCAATGATTGGGTAGCTCAGATGGTAGCACTGGACGAACTACCAATAATTGGGTAGCTCAGATGGTATCACTGGACGAACTACCAATGATTGGGTATCTCAGATGGTAGGCACTTGACAAACTACCAATGATTGGGTAGCTCAGATGGTAGGCACTGGAC
>NW_018428090.1:0-246 GCF_002113885.1 Mizuhopecten yessoensis
GGACGAACAGAAGGACACAAAAAATTATTTGTTTTCTTTAATTTATTAATGATAAACATATTAAGCATTGTTGTTGTAAAATTCTTAAAATGCTGAAACATAAGTCACATTTGTGCATTTTAATTTCCATTTCACTAGCGGAGTCATTGGGGAATCGTAATCACGGAGATAGCGTGTCTTTAATATCCAGAACCGGAAGGTAACAAAGCGAAAAGACGAAATAACGCCAAAGCGCCAAAGCGAAAA
>NW_018428091.1:0-246 GCF_002113885.1 Mizuhopecten yessoensis
CCTGCATCCATAAAACCATCATACCAATGAAGGCCTGCATTCCTGCTTACTAAGGTATTCATACATGCTGACTAAAGCTTCCATACCAACTAAGACCTGCATCCATAAAACCATCATACCAATGAAGGCCTGCATTCCTGTTTACTAAGGTAGTCGTACATGCTGACTAAAGCTTCCATACCAACTAAAACCTGCATTCATAATGGTTTGGTTTAGTACTGTTTAACGTCCTATCAACAGCTATGG
>NW_018428092.1:0-246 GCF_002113885.1 Mizuhopecten yessoensis
TAGAGAACATGCATCTCTACAGACTAAGGTGATAACTATGAGACCAAATTCGCCGTGGTGTTATTAAAGCAGAACCGCATAAAAGCGGATCGACGGTGGCGAAGGACTAAACTAACCGTTCACTTACAGATTTATAGGGAACAATGCCAGCTAGTTCGTTTACTTCTCATTCAATCTAAGAAGGATAATTATTCACAAAGATCGCAGAATGTGAAAAGGACAATATACAGCTTTTTAAACTCACTA
>NW_018428093.1:0-246 GCF_002113885.1 Mizuhopecten yessoensis
AGACAGTTTTTGGACCAAAAACTGAGGTCATATGACGAGACAGTTACTGGACGATAAACTGTGTTCATATGACGAGACAGTTACTGGACCATAAACGGAGGTCATATGACGAGACAGTTACTGGACCAAATCCTAAAGTCATTTGACAAGATAGTTTTTGGACCAAAAACTGAAGTCATATGACGAGACAGTTACTGGACGATAAACTGAGGTCATATGACGAGACAGTTACTGGACCAAAAAATG
>NW_018428094.1:0-246 GCF_002113885.1 Mizuhopecten yessoensis
AAAGGCAGACTTGGTCTGTAACTATGGTAAAGGCAGACTTGGTCTCTAACTATGGTAAAGGCCGACTTGGTCTCTAGCTATAGTAAAGGCAGACTTGGTCTCTAAGGTAGCATTGACCTCAAATGCAGTCTGCTGGTTATCAGAACCACCCTGGACCTTTCTTGCCAAAACAAACAGGGGCTCTAAAATGGACTGGACCTTTAAGGCAGGCAAGGCCTACCGGGGCTCCAGAATCATTGCCTTAAC
>NW_018428095.1:0-246 GCF_002113885.1 Mizuhopecten yessoensis
CCCTAGTTTTCTGCATAACTTAACTGTTTCATTTTATATACAGTCGGGGTAGAAAAGCTAGAATCCAATCCTTGCATAATTCATGGGAGAAACCATTCTATATAAAAAAAATCTTGGGGCCCATTTTCATTAAAGTCGTTCTGGACAATATTTGTTAAAATTAATGTGTATTTGAACAATTTGGAAGAGAAATTTCATGGCCTTCATAAAACTATAACAGAATGGCAAACATGTCCGTATTTGAAG
>NW_018428096.1:0-246 GCF_002113885.1 Mizuhopecten yessoensis
GAAGGATAGAGGTAATTGAAAAACTCACTAATTGATATTCCAGCTGCATTCTTTTGCAATATAAAATAACATTCCGCTTGTATAGAAATGTCTGTTATGATTTAAAGTTTAAATTCAACACTTTTCAAATGAAAAAATATGTATAACAATGAAGGATTACCAAATTTTGTATACAAAATTAAAAAGTGTCAAATATAATTTCGATAGTCGGGAGTCGTTATTATTAAAATCAAGGACGAACTGAGA
>NW_018428097.1:0-246 GCF_002113885.1 Mizuhopecten yessoensis
TGTGTACATTATTGCTCGTAATGCTGGCTTGTCACCAGAACGACACCAACATGGCCGAAAATTGACATGTAAACCCAGGGATGAATAATGCCACCCAACAACAGAGATGGTAACGCGCAAGTTTATTATGAAACATTGAAAGACGTTTTCGATTTCCTGAAATCTGGGCAACCGCGACAGGTACATGTATTACATGTACCTAGTACAGGTGTGTCATGGCGGTGTGTATTAGACACGATCAGGCTT
>NW_018428098.1:0-246 GCF_002113885.1 Mizuhopecten yessoensis
AATAAGTAAAACGCGTTGTATAAACGATAACAGTGAAATTTTTTGCCAAAATCTGACTCGAAAAATTCCAAGCCTTAAACTATGGTACAACTTGTGAAAAGGAAACTTCCACCATTACGCACCATATATCATAAAAGACACGTCTATGTCTTTAAACAATTCGTTTAAAGTCAGAATTAATGAAAAGAAAAAAAACAAGCCTTTATTTGATTACATCAACGACCTCATATAATGAATACATTATAC
>NW_018428099.1:0-246 GCF_002113885.1 Mizuhopecten yessoensis
TTTTTAGTTATTTGAACAATGCATAAAATGGTTAAACGGAAGATAGCAATGTCTACGACGTTCACGAGAAAAATATTGATTTCGACTAAAACACTACACTTCAAATATATATAATATAAAAAAACAAAGCATGTGATATGATAATTTAATAACATTTGATGAGCTCTGACTTGAAGTTGTAGTGACGTTTTGAAAATAGGGACGAATGGAGCACGGTGGGTGTACCGGGGGGGGGAGGAGGGGAGG
>NW_018428100.1:0-246 GCF_002113885.1 Mizuhopecten yessoensis
CGTGAACTGTTTTTATCTAAGCTACCAGCTAACAAAAAGAAAGGTATATAAGATATTATGCCAGACTCGTGTATAAATGTATTAGTACTGGAGAGACTTTTCCCAAACAGTACTGGACACCAGCTATTCGAGAAGACACAGTTTGTGTGTATATGACATTGTGCGTGTGTTTTATAGAGTAGTAGTTTTATCACATTCCAGCTGCCGCATGCGTGTATATACACTCCGCTATCGTACGCCTCACTA
>NW_018428101.1:0-246 GCF_002113885.1 Mizuhopecten yessoensis
ATACAAATCGTTAATTCATTCGATATTTGATACATATATTAAGGTGTATTTAGGATCTTACATACATTCAATCGTAAGGAAATTGTTTTAGATATTCATTATCACAGAATCAAAACTGTTTGACAAAAACAAAAATGTGCTTTCCAGGTAATTTATGAAGTTCTTTATTTCACCATCTCGGAGCTATATCTCGAGTTTCTATTGTGATGTCATAACAGATGAGGCCACACAAATCTTCCAATACCC
>NW_018428102.1:0-246 GCF_002113885.1 Mizuhopecten yessoensis
AGTAAATTCGGTAAAAAGCGGCTAAATTATAATCCACCGTATCATTTAAATTCTGTATAAAGCGGCTAAATTACAATCCATCATATCTAGTTAAGTCGGTATAAAGCGGCTTAATTATAAATCGCCTTATCATTTTAACTCGGTACAAAGCGACTAAATTATAACTCGCTTTATCATTTTAATTCGGTATAAAGCGACTAAATTACAATCCGCCATATGTAGTAAATTTGGTATAAAGCGGCTAAA
>NW_018428103.1:0-246 GCF_002113885.1 Mizuhopecten yessoensis
TCATGAGCCCGGCGTCCTACCACTAGACTACCGGTCCTCCAAACATCAAATACCTTAATAATTATGATATCTTCTATGAAACTGAACGCTAATTGATTTTCTTCTTTACAGAACACAAATGGTACACACAATAACATGACAGCAAACTTCTTCTTTTTTTGTTCTGAATGTTTTAACACAAGTATTTTGATATAAAGACTATGCTATCTTCATTGCTGATTTTGTTTTGTTCAGAAAAACTTATCT
>NW_018428104.1:0-246 GCF_002113885.1 Mizuhopecten yessoensis
TAGCCTCGTCTGTCAATAAACTTATACTATAATAGGTGTACTGACAGACGAGTCTAGTACCTGTGGCGTGATCATTAGGGTAAAAATACAATAGCATAGAGTCCTATCTGTACGAGTTCCTGAGGTGAAACACAATCTTGAACATTTATTATCAAATAAACGATAACACATATACCGACCCGAAGTGTCATACAATGTATGTGTTACTCACAACTGGGCCTCTTAGGCCTACGTCACTGTTGTGAA
>NW_018428105.1:0-246 GCF_002113885.1 Mizuhopecten yessoensis
CAGAATACCAAAAACAGCACACTGAAAAACAAAGGGAAATATGATAAAAAAGTGTCACAAACAGTACCAATATTTCGGCTTCATAGTCTTATTCAAAGGCGAAAGGCATCGCTGAATCTTAACAACGTTCTTATACTTTGTTACGCTTGGTATGTAACTTCTAAGGATACAATAACAATAACGCTATTTAAAATTGTCACATTTGTCAAAGAGTTTGGTATTTCTTGTGTTTATAATTAAAAAAAA
>NW_018428106.1:0-246 GCF_002113885.1 Mizuhopecten yessoensis
GTCTGTGGAGTTTTGTTGATGGAAGTACAAACATTGTATAAGTAGACAATAAATATTGTAACATTGGTGTCTTCGTACAAAATCTTATGTTTCTGGTTCATTTAACGTCATCATTGTTTATGATAACAGGACTGGAAGCCACGATGGGGTTATAATCGAGCTGGAGACGACACCAAAGACTGGTTAATAGAGGTTCCTAGTAATGCAGGTATGTCTGTCAGTGTCTGTCAGTGTCTGTCAGTGTCT
>NW_018428107.1:0-246 GCF_002113885.1 Mizuhopecten yessoensis
GTTTACATGAACACCAATTTGTATGTGAGAGGGTTGCCTTTCTCGTTAAACCTGTAATGAGGAGCTGACAGGTCGCCTCCTGTCACTTTCCCCAGCAGCACTGACCTACCACATACGTACAAGGTCAAACTTATTTCATCAGGCTGGTCAACTTTGTAGATCTATCACGATATCTTCTTATGAATAGTGTAGGTTAACTTTAGATATCTTGTTACACATGATGTTTGGTTAACTTTATATATCTTG
>NW_018428108.1:0-246 GCF_002113885.1 Mizuhopecten yessoensis
GTTATTTCCACTGCAATGTTTACACTCTATTCACTACTATGTATCTACATCAAAAGTACCTTTGATATTCATCAATGATTATTTTTAGGACACGTCCATTAGGTCCTTATAACCGTATTTGACCGCAAATAAGCCCCCACCCCTAGTAAAAAAAAAATAGACCAAAAGTAGGGAGGGGGCTGAATTGCGAGCAACCCCCCACCTGTTCACAAATGTCTGCCATCTTGGATATATACCACTGTTTTG
>NW_018428109.1:0-246 GCF_002113885.1 Mizuhopecten yessoensis
TCTATGGAAGCCCTGCTACATTAATGCAATTCTTTGTGTACTGCGTATGCAGTCGGGTGGTAAAAGTATGGAAACCTGTATGAGCTATTTTGTAACAATTCTAGCTTTCGTTATATTGATGTATATCTTGGCTCGCACACTATTCTAGATAGTTCATGACATGTTAATTGAAGTATAATGTTTTCCTAAAACTATTATGAAACTCTGGAACTGGCAGAGATCAGTGCTCCATTTCTATTAATTACT
>NW_018428110.1:0-246 GCF_002113885.1 Mizuhopecten yessoensis
CCTTGCTGGTCCAACTGAAAAGACTAAGAAGCTTTTCGCTAAGGCTGAAGAATACTTAGCTAAGGAACGTGCTAACGGTGGTTTATATGATGTTGATCCACACACTCCATCTACTATTACTTCTCACAAGCCAGGTTACCTTGACAAAGAAAATGAAGTTATCTACGGTTACCAAACTGATGTTCCACTTAAGAGAGCTATTAAGCCATTCGGTGGTGTTAACATGGTTAAGAATGCTTTAAAGGC
>NW_018428111.1:0-246 GCF_002113885.1 Mizuhopecten yessoensis
TTTGTTACCTTTCTTAGTGCCACATCATACACCAATTATTAAAACCTTTTGCCACCTTTCTTAGTGCCACATCATACACCCATTATCAGAACCCCTTGCCAACTTTCTTAGTGCCACATCATACACCAATTATTGAAACCTGTTGCCACTTTTCTTAGCGCCACATCATACACCCATTATTATAACCCTTTGCCACCTTTTTTAGCGCCACATCATACATCTATTATTAGAACCCCTTGCCACATT
>NW_018428112.1:0-246 GCF_002113885.1 Mizuhopecten yessoensis
TGTTACATCCATGTATTCTGTTTTTCCTGATAACCCAATGGTACACTTTGACCTTGTGTGTTGACGCTTTGACGTCACAGTTGTATATTTTGTCAATTTGTATTGACGATCCTGTGGTATATTTTATCCCTATATATTGACACTGTGACGCCCCACTGAAAGAAACACATGTTCTTGTGTTTTGACGCTGTGACGCCACGTTATATATTTGAAATGTTTTGACGCTGCGACGTTCCGGTAAAAAAA
>NW_018428113.1:0-246 GCF_002113885.1 Mizuhopecten yessoensis
ATGTGAAATACAAATTTATCTCTGCTAGTATCAAAGACAAGATCATTCAAGCCGAGGATGGATATTTATTGAACTAAAATCTAATGTTCCTTTAAGATTTTTTTCATCTCAATATGTTAATATGTACTACAGTTTATGCTTGTGAATATATTTTTGCATAAATTTGCAAAAGTGTCAATAATTAATTCAATGAGCTAGCAATTATTTAAATAATACATGTACATGCTAAATATGTTAAATAAACTG
>NW_018428114.1:0-246 GCF_002113885.1 Mizuhopecten yessoensis
ACTGACTAAACTATTTTCATAACGACTCATATTTCATAAAAATAAAATATCCAGTTATAAATAACATAATAACGCAGGACGGGGATCGCCAGCTAAACATTTGCTCCAAGGATAGATACAATGTATTACATATAATGGCTTTATATGTCTCTGCTTATATTGTATAATTAGCAAGAGGCCAAGAGGGTATTATCGCTCACTTGAAATGTTTAAAGATAAAGCACTCCATGGTAGGTGCTGTAAATA
>NW_018428115.1:0-246 GCF_002113885.1 Mizuhopecten yessoensis
GTAGGAAATGGCCTGTACAGTACCATGGTATATAGAAGTGATGGTCTAATGAAAGAAAACAATTAGTTGAAAGATGAAAAGTTTTGCCAAAATTGAAAAGGCTGTTTTAATAAACATTAAATTTCAGAATCGACATGGCATGAGTCTTTTGAACATCAAAAATGCACACAAATAGTCCAGTTCTTTATATATTTACCATTGTATGGCATCACCACTATATAACCCTACTGTATAAGCATGCTTCAT
>NW_018428116.1:0-246 GCF_002113885.1 Mizuhopecten yessoensis
ATACAAGTGTATTATACATACATGCTAATATAGCAAAGGGTAAAATAGAAATTGACACGATATACACTAACATAGTGTGGATTAAAAAAACAGCATTTCATGTAGTAAAGAAGAATAAGTTTAAGAGAGAAAACTAATAGTAAAATAAGTAGTAAAATTTGATTCAACACATAACATATTACATTAATCCAAGCAATTTATATCAGTCTATTTACCTAAAAATGCTAAACCTGATTTTAACACTAA
>NW_018428117.1:0-246 GCF_002113885.1 Mizuhopecten yessoensis
TAGTGTCCTACCAGTACTACTGGAGGGGTCTAGAGTTAGTGTCCTTCCAGTACTACTGGAGGGGTCTAGAGTTAGTGTCCTTCCAGTACTTTTGGAGGGGTGTAGAGGTTAGTGTCCTACCGGTACTACTGAAGGGGTCTAGAGTTAGTGTCCTACCGGTACTACTGAAGGGGTCTTGAGGTTAGTGTCATACCAGTACTACTGGAGGGGTGTAGAGTTAGTGTCCTACCACTACTACTGGCGGGG
>NW_018428118.1:0-246 GCF_002113885.1 Mizuhopecten yessoensis
ATTTCAGTTGTTTAAGGCGTATTTCGTTCTCGGAAAACAACTTCTTGTTCACATTCCCTCGATTTGCGCTTAGTGCTTTAATATTTTTTGAAGAGAGTGTACATCTAGAAGAACTAGATTATTCATATGTCGCAATCAAATTTTCACATGGGATCAAGGAGGGTCAGCAGGTGAATGGGAAACAACTACGTTATTTACCAGAACCACAAAGACAGTCGTCGTTTCGATGTGTGATGCCCCTCAGCC
>NW_018428119.1:0-246 GCF_002113885.1 Mizuhopecten yessoensis
CACTGTGGTATATATTGTATCTGTGTGTTGACACTGTGGTATATACTGTATCTGAGTGTTGACACTGCGGTATATATTGAATCTGAGTGTTGACACTTTGGTATATATTGTATCTGTGTGTTGACACTGCGGTATATATTGTATTTGAGTGTTGACACTGTGGTATATATTGTATCTGTGTGTTTACACTGTGGTATATAGTGTCACCGTGTGTTGACACTGTGGTATATATTGTATCTGTGTGTT
>NW_018428120.1:0-246 GCF_002113885.1 Mizuhopecten yessoensis
TTTATTTCTTGGAGAGATAGAGGATCAGGAAAAATATACATACATCCAAAGACATAGAGACGAGAAGAAAAATACGGTTTTGCATGTTGCAGTTGAATACGGTAACGATGAAGTGTGTGGCTATCTATGTAGACAGTACCCACAACTAACCAAATGTCGTAACGTCTTGAATCAGGAACCGATTCACCTGGCTATCGCTAAAAACAAAACTGATACAAACTGTCTGAAACAATTAATGGAAACTAA
>NW_018428121.1:0-246 GCF_002113885.1 Mizuhopecten yessoensis
ATACGACTGTCTCCACGACCTGCCAGGTATATATGACTGTCTCAAGGCCTGCCAGGTATATATGACTGTCTCCACAACCTGCCAGATGTATACGACTGTCTCCACGCCCTGCCAGATATATAAGACTGTCTCCACGCCCTGCCAGATATATAAGACTGTCTCCCAGACCTGCCATGTATATACGACTATGTTCCTCCGACGTGCCAGGTATATACGACTGTGTCTCCCCGACCTGCCAGGTATATA
>NW_018428122.1:0-246 GCF_002113885.1 Mizuhopecten yessoensis
AAATTGACAGATGAATGCATCACACCATTGACACCTGGATTTGTTTGCTTTGTGAAACAGCTATGGTCATTTGAAATGGACATGCCAGGTTTTGGTGGCACTGGAAAGCTGGAGTATCGGGAGAAAAACCACAGACCAGCAGCCAGTACCTAGCGACTGTGCCACACCATGTAAGCCTGGAACCTACAACCCAGCGGTGGCTAGTGATTGTAGATGGTCAGGCCTTAACCACTCGGCCACAGTGGC
>NW_018428123.1:0-246 GCF_002113885.1 Mizuhopecten yessoensis
TATGATACCAGAGAGTGGTATATCGTCCGACTACAGTCGTACCCCTATACATTCGGTACTACAGCAGCGACGGTATGATACCAGAGAGTGGTATTTAGTCCTTCTACATTCGTACCCCGATACATCCGGTAGTACAGCAGTAACGGTATGGTACCAGAGAGTGATATATAGTCCTACTACAGTCGTACCGCCATACATCCGGTAGTACAGCAGTGACGGTACGGTGCCAGGTACTACAGTCGTACC
>NW_018428124.1:0-246 GCF_002113885.1 Mizuhopecten yessoensis
AAGTGAATATCGTAGGCACAACTCCATCCTTAAGGCGTCCTCGTTCCGCTGAAATAGTATCAGTATAACATTTATCAAAATAAGAAAACGATTCTTTTCATCACTAATTCTAGAACGTACTGTACAGATCTTATCAAACTTCATACATAGGGTCCCTTTGTCATTGGTCGTAAGGATGATCAAGAGAAAAAAGATGGCCAACAGACAGCCATCTTGAATTTTGACAGTTTCCAGTTTGTTTAATAT
>NW_018428125.1:0-246 GCF_002113885.1 Mizuhopecten yessoensis
TAATCTGTTAGTGACCAAATCTGAACACTTTTAATAAGATAAAATCGTCTTAAAGTGAGAAACATAGTATGAAAACTCTATAAGGTAAACAAAATATGTTTTGCATTTACCTAGTATTGAGTTATTTGCCAAAGAGTTCCGACCTTTCACTTTTTATTTGATTCTCGGATGGATACAGAATGGTTGCAAATATTCTAGTTAAATTATGTTTTGCGTTTTTTTTGTCATCAAAAAGACATCTTTATT
>NW_018428126.1:0-246 GCF_002113885.1 Mizuhopecten yessoensis
TATGTGTTGAGGAATGAAATCACGTTTGTTTCAATCAATGAAATTAACCCTCTATCAAAGTGACATGAATAAACTATGTTTAAAAATGACAGCAAACATTAAAAGGAGTAATGTAATATTACTCCATAGCAAGATCCATAATGCGTAGATTGCTGCCATTTAACATGATGAAGTTTTCCAAATAACAGGGTTTACACGAAATTACGTTCCATGCACTCCTGGACTATGTCATTGTCAAATCGGAGG
>NW_018428127.1:0-246 GCF_002113885.1 Mizuhopecten yessoensis
ACATGTGAAAAATCCATACCTCTAGACACTTATGCTTTGATCTATTTATGAAACTTTTTCTCCACAAGAATGATTTTCCTTAATTCTTTCAAAAATATAATCAATTAACAATTTACATTTTCGAAACAAGGTTATTAGTTCATCGATCAATATTTGCAGTTAAAACAATATCAAGAAATATGGATTCCATCAGTTTGTATCCTAACAACTAGCCATCATAACGAACAGTGACGTACATCTATGTCA
>NW_018428128.1:0-246 GCF_002113885.1 Mizuhopecten yessoensis
TTCAGACATATACGTAGCATACGTACAGACAGATACGTAGCATACAGACAGACAGATACGTAGCATACATACCGACATATACTTGGCAGACGTACAGACAAATACGTACAGACAGATAAGTGACAGACATACAGAACCATATACAGCAACTGACGTACAGACAGATATGTTACAGATGTACAGGCAGGTACGTGACAGACGTACAGACAGATACGTAACATACGTACAGACAGATACGTAGCATAC
>NW_018428129.1:0-246 GCF_002113885.1 Mizuhopecten yessoensis
TAAGGAGGTTCCTTTCAATTTAACATGTAAATATATCACCTTTGACAAACGCAGTTATGATGTAGAAAATGAAACTATTTACCTTATAGCTGGTCATAACAAGAGGGAGTTGGTTGTAGATTATGAAATTCGTAACGACGTATTATATGTTTGTGTAGATATCGATATTACTAATATTAATAGTTATTCTGTATTTGATATCCTGGATACTGTAGCCGTATGTATTTCTATATTGTCTCTCCTAGT
>NW_018428130.1:0-246 GCF_002113885.1 Mizuhopecten yessoensis
AAAGATCATCAGAATATTTCAAATGACCGAACTGGTTGGAATAGCAATTCTTCAATTCAGAATTAAACTAAGGATGCAAGAAAGCGATCAAGTTATGGACCAACTACTGTAGAACAAAATAAAACCTAAAACGTAACTTAGTTCAAAATATTGTTCTGCACAACAAATTGACGGAACGTAGGTTTGTGAGGAATGCCTATGTAATTTCACTTTTTACAATCGATTTTATCTGATCCAAAAGAATAT
>NW_018428131.1:0-246 GCF_002113885.1 Mizuhopecten yessoensis
TGTGAATACAAACGCTGTATCGGCATGCTATAATACGAAATAACATTATCATATGGAAGAATCTATTCTCAAAGCATTTTGTAGCCATTCTCAACTTCTCAGGTATAACCATAATTTCACGGAGGTATTGTGAATAAAAACGATATACAGACATTCTATCATACAAAATAACATTTTCGTGTGGAAAAATAACAAACCTTCTCAAAATATTCTCCAGTCATTTTCAACTTCCCAGGTAAAACCATA
>NW_018428132.1:0-246 GCF_002113885.1 Mizuhopecten yessoensis
TTGAGAGTGCAGATGGATTACATGATGAAGAACGTAGGATGTAAGTTATAAGAGGAAATTTATAGTTGTCAAGTTGATTCTGGGTCACCACGTGGAGCTCGAAGCCCTTATCATTCTATCCCCAATGTAGTTTTTCTGTTCCCTAGTCAGTCTCTGCCCCCCTCCTTGAATCCACAGATGGCCAGCAGGGTACATGGTAGTCATAGGTAACGGCCTCGTCCCCATATATCACACTGACCACCAGCG
>NW_018428133.1:0-246 GCF_002113885.1 Mizuhopecten yessoensis
GGTAGTATTTTTTCATTCTGACCCTTTTTAAGGAGTTATGGCCCTTTGTTAGAAATTCTTGTCCTGACATCTCCTCCCTAACTACTAGGACGATTTCAGCAAAACTTGTTCATCCGGGCTCACAAGATTTGGTTTGCAAGTATGTCTTTACATTGGGAGAGAGTACAAGAATCTTGTGACCTATATACTATAATGACTGCTCAGCTCAGTCAATAAAGAAATCATTACTGGTGGGAGACTATGGAT
>NW_018428134.1:0-246 GCF_002113885.1 Mizuhopecten yessoensis
ATGTATGTACATATGCTGTTATATGTACTATGCTATTATATGTATGCTATAACAGATATGCATGTATTCTGTGATATGTATGTTGTTATTTATGTATGTATGCTGTTACATGTATGCTTTTATGTGTATGTTTGTATGCTGCTATATGTATATATGCTGTTACATGTATACATGTATGCTATTGTATGTATGTATGCTGTAATATGTTCTATGCTATTATATGTAAGCATGTATGATGTTATATGT
>NW_018428135.1:0-246 GCF_002113885.1 Mizuhopecten yessoensis
GTGTTCCCGTGTATATTGATATCTATTTTTGGCGGTCTACTACTACGTAGTTTGCACGAGAGTAAGAAAAGGACGCTAACACTAAAAGGTGCGCAATGTGCAAACCGTCTCAAACAACACAAGAGGACGACTATCATGTTGCTGGCCATCATTGTCATGTACATCGTCACACAACTGCCGTCCTCCATTTTGGTTGTGTTGTGTCTGTGTGTGGAGAACTTCATGGAAGAAACGTATCTACTGTTT
>NW_018428136.1:0-246 GCF_002113885.1 Mizuhopecten yessoensis
TGTTTGACATTTATAAATTTTGTCAATAAATTGTGAAATATATATTATTTTTTCAGGTGGACTTTCCGTTCCGAGTGACTGACTTAGAGCATGCCATCATTAATCTAAAGTCACAGTCCCCAATCCTACTACTGGGTCGGAGTGGAACAGGCAAGACAACCTGCTGTCTGTACAGACTGTGGACCCAGTTCCTATCCTACTGGACTAAAGCAACAGAGGCTGAGGCCCCGCTCCTTCCCAGGAGTT
>NW_018428137.1:0-246 GCF_002113885.1 Mizuhopecten yessoensis
CGGTGACAGCCACCAACAGGCCCCAATCGGCACCCCTCCTTTGTTAACGTTATATTACTTAGTGACACAGGTACATGTCAACGTTATGTTATATGTTCATCGATTATTTACCTACTTAACTTTAAAACACAAGAGATTTACAACTGAATAAGAATGTGGTTAGCTAAGATTTAAAAACAAATAGTTTTCAAGGCACAGATGCACAGGATTTAAATAACCTATTATATAAACTCTGAGATACCACTT
>NW_018428138.1:0-246 GCF_002113885.1 Mizuhopecten yessoensis
CAGAAGCCCTATTTAAGTCAGCTATCAATACGGAGGTTCAGAAAGGCGGTTCTCTGCCTCCCAGGCAGCCTCCGGGCCTTTTAAAGACAGATTGGTTTTCTACACAACCGTCTCCGGAAACTGAGGGATCGTCCCCTTGAGCGGTGATCTGCTCAGGGTTGGGGTTGTGTTATCATCTCCCTGTCACAGTCAGCATACAAGTGGCAGGCATTCTTCCACTTTTGAAACTTCAGACATATCCAAATA
>NW_018428139.1:0-246 GCF_002113885.1 Mizuhopecten yessoensis
GGTAGCTGGAGGGAGAATTTCTAGGGCTGCACATGACTTGTTACTATCGCTTGCAACCGTGAGCTGATACTATTTTGCTAATTGATCGCTTTTGGTTGGTTGAACAATTTCTTGTGTTGCTTCAATAAAAATGTAAATCTCATCAAGTGGTATCTTTGTTTAAACATGTCAATATGTATCTCCCTTCGCAAAATCATACGCATAGGCAATACTAATCTAGTCAAATTCATCGACAAATGAAACAGG
>NW_018428140.1:0-246 GCF_002113885.1 Mizuhopecten yessoensis
CAGATTAGCATGCATAATTAATGAGAGGTCAGCGTCATGTGCCCGTGTCATCCACATAGTTTCAGAAAATAGCACAGAGTGCGGACGTATTAATTATCGTAATCTAACAACCAGCCATTCCCCAACCATCACCTTATGTAAATTATAATATAATTAATTATGTTGTCTATGTAAGTCAGAATTTACATAGGACCAGGCATGTATATGTCTGATATGCATGTAGACTTGATATAGTAGCAAGTCCAT
>NW_018428141.1:0-246 GCF_002113885.1 Mizuhopecten yessoensis
TGAAGGATACTCAACGTCTGTAGTCACACTAGCTTTTGCGTCGGTGATTTGGTATGAACCTGAAAGTGCATATTTATCCTTGGCAACACGGACTTCAGTGATGACGCTAGTGTTTCTATGGGCAAAGAAGTACTGACCAGCAACACGTACACGTCTCATGTCGGCTAAATTGATATCAACAGAGCCAATCAGTTCTCTCGACGAGGGCAATCTGAAGGTTGTTACGATGGTATTTCTTTTTGACTT
>NW_018428142.1:0-246 GCF_002113885.1 Mizuhopecten yessoensis
TATTCATTTCTGTTCAATGTGCATTTTTGTTTGCAAGTAACGAGAGTAGTGACTCTTCATTATAGAAATCATTACTTGATCGCAATAGGCAATACAATTTAATTTGATTATTCATACTATAACTGTATTACTCATGTTTCGATATGTGGTTATTAATCTGGTATGGCGTTATGCAATGTAGTCGAATCATGTAATTATATAACGGGTCTATTTAATGTCAAATCTATCGCATCTACAGACAAATAT
>NW_018428143.1:0-246 GCF_002113885.1 Mizuhopecten yessoensis
TGACATCTTATTGTGACCTTGATAGTTGACACCTTAGTGTGACGTTGATAGTTGACATCTTATTCTGACCTTGATAGTTGACAACTTATTTTTATTTCAATAGCTGACATTTAATTTTCAACTTAATTGTTGATATGGTCTTTTGAATTAGATAATTGACATCTGTTTTGACCTTTATAGTTGATATGGTATCGTGCCCTTGATAGTTGACATCTTATTCTGATCCTGATAGTTGACAACTTATTT
>NW_018428144.1:0-246 GCF_002113885.1 Mizuhopecten yessoensis
TTCATTGGCTAGAAGTTAAGGACCCAAATCCCAGCCGGCGGCTCAGTCATGTATTATATCGTAAATACCGGGCCTACAATGTGTAATAAACGCCTTCTGTCGGTTACGTTATGAGCGTTACTTAACCGACATATTTTCTTTTCATTCGCTATATTAGTATTATCATTTTCCTTCTTATTTTATTTTTTAACCTCCAGACAAAACTGAAATTTCTTTTGAGACCGAACTCATGGTAAATGATGAAAG
>NW_018428145.1:0-246 GCF_002113885.1 Mizuhopecten yessoensis
GAAATCGCAAAATGACGCTGATTGAATTGCGTTCATAGCCCCATATTATATTAATATATACATTGTGATACATGAATAATACGAAATTTGACATGCTTTGTTGCACGTCTGCCTGGTTACCGATATTGCACAAAGTCCAGCTCCACTCTAATACTAAAGCATTATACATAGCAATATAATAACTAGATCGATAGTATAGTATTGAATTGAAGTGCATGATTCTTTCAGGTTAAATAGAAAATAAAA
>NW_018428146.1:0-246 GCF_002113885.1 Mizuhopecten yessoensis
GATAGGGAGGGTTTGTATAGCGACTATTATGAGTCTTATTGTCAGGGAGATAAGGAGGGTTGTTATAGCGACTAGAATGAGTCTTGTTGTCACTGCAATAAGGAGGGTTGTTGTAGCGACTAGAATTAGTCTTGTTGTCAGTGCGATTAGGAGGTTTGTTATGAGGCTAGAATGAGTCTTGTTGTCAGGGTGATAATGAGGGTTGTTAAAGCGTTTAGAATAAGTCTTGTTGTTAGGGCGATAAGG
>NW_018428147.1:0-246 GCF_002113885.1 Mizuhopecten yessoensis
GGCCCAATATCAGCTCTGACACATGTTTGGTGGAGCAGATAGCTTTGGCCCAATATAAGCTCTGACACATGTTTGGTAGGCCAAAGCTTAGGCCCAATATAAGCTCTGACACTTATCTGGTAGGCCAGACAGCTTATGCTCAATATAAGCTCTGACACTTGTTTGGTAGGCCAGAGAGTTTATGCCTAATTTAAGCTCTGACATTTGTCTGGAAGGCTAGATAGCTTAGGCCCAATATAAGCTCTG
>NW_018428148.1:0-246 GCF_002113885.1 Mizuhopecten yessoensis
GAGATTTTGTTCATTTCAGTGTGAAAACATCAATCGCACCGTGTGAATCAAATTACGCACTTGTAAGTATTACTTTGTGATTAAATATGCACGGCAAACATATTAGTTAAACAATAAACATATGTCCTTTTTTAAATCAACGCATAATACATATGAAGTTATGTTTTATATTCTTCAAATAAATTAAATACAGGTCCTTTAAATGTCCAAACAAGGATACTTTTATAATTCCATTTTTTGTGACAC
>NW_018428149.1:0-246 GCF_002113885.1 Mizuhopecten yessoensis
TTTTTTTTAATTTATTTTTTCAATCATTGAAAAAATAAAATGTGCGATTTCACTGTTTAAAACAAAGTGTTTGCCGAAAAAAAGTGAAAGTTTGGTAAGGGTTGTATTGTTTGCACCTACTCTGTATCAATATGATATTTATGGTTATAGTCAATATAGACAAATAATAAATGTAATAAAATGTTTAAAATCTAATTAAAATGAGAATTATCAGGTTGAAATATCTGTATTTTCTAAATTAAGGTT
>NW_018428150.1:0-246 GCF_002113885.1 Mizuhopecten yessoensis
GTCAGGTCATGATACATTCTCCCAAATCTAATCGATATGAAGCGCCTATTTACTAATGTGTTCGTCGAAAGCAATATTAGATTTATTTTAAAATATTAAATGGGCATTCTAATTTTTAAATTGAAAGTGTTAGATCTTTATATATCAAATGAATTTAATGTTTGCAATTATTTATCAGAATGTTATAGCATGCATTACTCATCTTGTTCTACATTATACATCTGAATTAAATGTTATTTGGTGTTA
>NW_018428151.1:0-246 GCF_002113885.1 Mizuhopecten yessoensis
TGCAAATCGTGTTCACGCTGTGTGAAGCAGAGGAAGAATATTGCTTAAGCGTATCCTCGTTACTTCGCCCCTCAGTTAATACAGACAGAGGAATGGAAAGCTGAGTAAATGATGTCGAAGAAATGAATATATAAGGATGTTTTGCTATCTTTGTCTGCCTTCTTGTCTATGAAGACAACCGGGCGAAAGTAGCCTCATTAGCGTCCTGTTTGGTGAACTTGTTTTGTTGGACGGAAAGGTGTTTTT
>NW_018428152.1:0-246 GCF_002113885.1 Mizuhopecten yessoensis
AAGGCTCACAGTAAGTGATTTGATTGGTTTCAAACATAAAAACCCTGATTAATTGCAAGGCTTATACGTGTCCACTGAAGATTACAGAGGAGCTATACCAAAACCAACCCCTGGACGTCGAAGCTGAGGTTCCCAAGTATCCACTTACTCCTGACATTGAGATGACTGGCAAAGCAGATCTCTTGTAGCTCTGTCCAGTAGTGGTCAAACTCTAGCTGGCTGTGGAGAGTGTAGGTACGTTTATCA
>NW_018428153.1:0-246 GCF_002113885.1 Mizuhopecten yessoensis
CAACAGTATATTATATATGCAGTGGTACATGTAACAATGACAACATTATATTGTATGCAGTGGTACATGTAACCTTGACAACAGTGTATTGTATACAGTGGTACATGTAACCACATGACAACATTATATTGTATGCAGTGGTACATGTAACCATGACAACAGCATATTGTATACAGTGGTACATGTAACAATGAAACAGTATATTGTATGCAGTGGTACATGTAACCATGACAACAGTATATTATA
>NW_018428154.1:0-246 GCF_002113885.1 Mizuhopecten yessoensis
AAATTGGTTCGTTTCCGGCACTATTGATCATACAAAAAAATTTAAACCTACATTTCATTTTCGGAGTGTGAATTCGACTGTATTAATTCAATGATGGAGATAGTTATTGTTAAATCCTGCTGCGATCCTCTTTTTTGATCTCTAGTGTATCATCAATATAGCTTTATATAATACCAAGACTTTTAGTCTGTACTGTCAATGTCTATGGTTTCTACATAAGACGTACTTCCCTTACACCAATCGGCT
>NW_018428155.1:0-246 GCF_002113885.1 Mizuhopecten yessoensis
GGTTTTCTTTACAAACGAATATAACATTCAATTGAGATCCTTGATGGTTGAATAAATTAGATAAGTGAATATAGGTTTATATGATACATAATACATAATAACGAGATTAACTCTCCACGTCTCTCGGTAAGATATCAATTAAATCAGGAAGACTTCATTCATTCACTGTAACCGTCGATCATGCATTGTTAACAGGGAATAAATCAGGTAAACAGGTCAATCATGCATGGTTAACAGGGAATAAAT
>NW_018428156.1:0-246 GCF_002113885.1 Mizuhopecten yessoensis
TGTGTGTTGACACTTTTGTGTGTTTTGTATTTGTGTGTAGACACTCTCGTGTGTTTTGCCTTTTTGTGTTGACACTTTTGTATTGTTTGTCTTTGTGTGTTACACTTTCGTGAGTCTTGTCTTTGTGTTGACACGTTTGTATGCTTTTACTTGGTGTGTTGACACTTTTGTATGTTTTGACTTGGTGTGTTGACACTTTGGTATGTCTTGTCTTTGTGTTTACACTTTTGTATGTTTTGACTTGGT
>NW_018428157.1:0-246 GCF_002113885.1 Mizuhopecten yessoensis
ATATCGTTATTGCTGTGCTAAATGTCGATTGCTTTCCCTTTCGAGAGATACGGTTTGATGAAGACTTAGCAAGTTTTATCTATCTCGATCTCGGAAACATAACAAGTAAACCACTTGTATGTATATAGAATCAATTGCAACATTCTAAAAACGAAAAAGAAGCAGATATATTAATATTAAGTACAGGAAAGTTAAAGATCGTAAATTAAAGTCATCATTCTATGTTGTTCTTTTGCAGCATAAAGT
>NW_018428158.1:0-246 GCF_002113885.1 Mizuhopecten yessoensis
AGGTGAAATTCGGATGCACTATCCATCGTGCCAGTTGACCACCCAAAAGCGGTTGGAAAGTCAGATATACTGCCAGGGAAAGCATTTTCATACCACGTGATATCCCTTTATATGAATTGTTAAAATCAATCCACTTAAGTCGATTGACACTATGATTGCAGATAACTGATATCCACAATTTGAAACCAGACCATGATAACGCTTTTAAGCGTAATTTGATGTTTCTCTGTTAGTTAACTATGACTA
>NW_018428159.1:0-246 GCF_002113885.1 Mizuhopecten yessoensis
ACACAGGGGAGACCGTCCTTAAATGACCATAGCTGTTGATAGGACCTTAAAAAATACAAAACCAAACGAAATGATCAGATATTATTACAGGTATTTACAAAAATTCAAATCGTATAATAAACCAATTTCAGGTTGCTGTTCAAACGTTTTGACAAACTAAATGTAAAGAACAATGTATTCATTCACATTATGATATATGTCTTGCATCCCATATTTTGCTATAATGTATAGCGGTTGTATTTCGCG
>NW_018428160.1:0-246 GCF_002113885.1 Mizuhopecten yessoensis
AATGTCTTTGATGTCTCGGGCGAGGATTAAGATCATTAATCTTATCATTAACTTAATCATTAATTAAGTTATGGTAAAATACGATCATAAAGGACAGTGATGCTGCAGTATCTAAAAACAACCATTCCTTGATAATTACCACGTCTTATTTTATGTGTATCTAGACCAACTTCCTTAAATATTAAGTTATGACTTATCTAACCTGATATAATTCTGTGACATTCTAATTGGACTGATTCCAGTAAA
>NW_018428161.1:0-246 GCF_002113885.1 Mizuhopecten yessoensis
GTACTTTGAAGCTACATGGACAAGATTGTATGATTACACACACACGAAATAATACCAATGAGACAAAAGCACGCGTAATCTAGATATACCCCCAAAAGATTATAACCATTTGAAGTAGCCCTACCAATATTACAAAACAAATGTATATAGGGCAAAGAAGTAATTCGAACAGTGTGGACAAGTTAAGGTTGTCAAATTTGCGTAGCGATCCGCTCCTTTATCAAGACACAGTGAAACAGAACAGTT
>NW_018428162.1:0-246 GCF_002113885.1 Mizuhopecten yessoensis
AATCATGTAGACACAAAACAAAACCAATTGTGTAGATATATAACATAACCAAATTTGTAGACATATAACATAACCAATCGTGTAGACATAACAGAACCAATTGTGTAGACATATAACATAACCAATTGTGTAGACATTTAACATAACCAAATGTGTAGACATTTAACATAACCAAATGTGTAGACATATAACATAACCAATTGTATAGACATATGACATAACCAATTGTGTAGACATTAACATAAC
>NW_018428163.1:0-246 GCF_002113885.1 Mizuhopecten yessoensis
ACCAGTGACACTAAAATTATGTACACTATATATATTATAAACGTGAGAACTGCCGATCAAATCATTTATTATCTGGGTAATAATCATTTGATTTTGATTTTAACTGGTCATGGACATCACTTATGATATAATCTTCATTTATTTTACAAAAAAATAATAATTATGAAACAAGTTATTTCAGCTTATTTGAATCACTCTTGTTGGCTCGGATATTACTGGTGTGGGGTCTTAATATGGGAGGGAACC
>NW_018428164.1:0-246 GCF_002113885.1 Mizuhopecten yessoensis
CGATTATATAACAACCATTTACTTTGTGTAACCTCTCGATAACGAACATCAACTGATCAGAAAAAATTGATTATATGACAACTGTTAACTATAATGTGACCACTTATCGAATCCTTACATTGTAATTTTATCACCACCCTTTTTCTTAAGTGTAATCTCTCTATGCCGACCACCTTACTGGCCTAAACATTGTAGATATGTATCACAACATTAACTCTAGTGTAACCACGCCATAACGGCCACTAA
>NW_018428165.1:0-246 GCF_002113885.1 Mizuhopecten yessoensis
TATCAAAGTTTTACTTTTTACACAAACAATGTACGTATTAAACGTAAGGATGCGACAGGTTTAATACGTACATTGTTTGTGTAAACGTTTAATACGTACATTGTTTGTGTAAACGTTTAATATGTACATTGTTTGTGTAAACGTTTTATACGTACATTGTTTGTGTAAACGTTTAATATGTGCATTATTTGTGTAAACAGTAAAACTTTGATATCACATATTTCCAAACTGATCAATCTTATTGAA
>NW_018428166.1:0-246 GCF_002113885.1 Mizuhopecten yessoensis
ACGGGGGAAAGACTAGGTTATACCACACTGTTTATATATGTACTTTGGGAGGGGGAATCACTAGGTTATACCACACTGTTTATGTATGTTCTTGGGTACGGGGGAAAGACTAGGTCATACCACAATGTTCATATATTTCACTGGGTACGGGGGAAAGACTAGGTTATACCACACTGTTCATATTATGTACTTGGGTACGGAGGAAAGACTAGGTTATACCACCATGTTTATATATGTACTTGGGTA
>NW_018428167.1:0-246 GCF_002113885.1 Mizuhopecten yessoensis
GTCAGTTGTAAAAGCCTAAAAGGCCTGTGTTGCCATGTTTATAAACGTACCGACTATAAATAAAGATTACTTGAACTCGATCACAAATCATCAAATATATCACACCACATTTATTGACGAGACAAGTGAAATGTACAAGATTTAAGCCAAAGTTCTTCATCAGTTAGATGTTTGTTACCCGACCCATTTTACTAGTGCTTTGTAACCTTACAGAAAACCTTATGTAAAACTGGCATGTGAAAAAAA
>NW_018428168.1:0-246 GCF_002113885.1 Mizuhopecten yessoensis
CTACAAAATTAACGTAGCATCAATAACAATGTATAACACCCATTAGACCTGGAGCTGTCTACAGAATTAACGAAGCATAAATAATAATGTACAACTCCCATTACACCAGGAGCTGTCTACAAAATTAACGCAGCCTAAATAATAATGTACAAAACCCATTACACCAGGAGTTGTCTACAGAATTAACGCAGCCTAAATAAAAATGTACAACAACCATTACACCAGGACCTCTCTACAAAATTAACG
>NW_018428169.1:0-246 GCF_002113885.1 Mizuhopecten yessoensis
TAACGTGACGTCACTACCTGGTCAACATGTATGATAATGAGACGTTCCTACCTGGTCAACATGTATGATAATGAGACGTTACTACCTGGTCAAGAGGTATGATACCGAGACGTCACTATCTGGTAAACAGATAAGATAACGTGACGTCACTTCCTCGTCAACAGTTATGATAACGTGACGTCACTACCTGGTCGACAGGTGTGATAATGAGACGTCACTACCTGGTCATCAGGTATAATAACGTGA
>NW_018428170.1:0-246 GCF_002113885.1 Mizuhopecten yessoensis
TTCGTTTTGCAGGCGGTGGGGGTAGGCACACACTATTGGTATGTAGCAGAAGTGTCAGGGATAGGTGAGATTAGTGCCGGCCTGTTCCAGATTTGTGTAGACGTTACCATTCTCGGCAGCAGTACCAGCCAGTGTTACAGTTACAACAACTATGTCACCTCAGCGATTACCGTTGGCTGTAAGCATCCTCGAGTATTTATATGAACTTTTAAAATTCGATTACACACTAAAATTATGTTGCATGAT
>NW_018428171.1:0-246 GCF_002113885.1 Mizuhopecten yessoensis
CATATACCACGTCCCTGTAACATAGCGTACACAGTATAACATTAACCACGTCCCTGTAACATAGCGTACACAATATAACATATACCACGTCCCTGTAACATAGCGTACACAGTTCTACATATACCACGTCACTGTATCATAGAGTACACAGTATTACATATAACACGTCCCTGTAACATAGCGTACACAGTATAACATTTTCCACGTCCCTGTAACATAGCGTACACAGTATAACATATACCACGT
>NW_018428172.1:0-246 GCF_002113885.1 Mizuhopecten yessoensis
GTGAGACATCTAGTTATACACTATAAACATGTATTTTCTAGGTGAGACATCTAGTTACCCTATATACATGTATTTTCTAGGTGAGACATCTAGTTACCCTATATACATGCATTTTCTAGGTGAGACATCTAGTTATGCACTATATTCACATATTTTCTAGGTGAGACATCTAGTTACCCTAGCTATATACATGTATTTTTTTAGGTGAGACATCTAGTTATACACTACATACATGTATTTTCTAGG
>NW_018428173.1:0-246 GCF_002113885.1 Mizuhopecten yessoensis
TTAGGGAATATTGACACATGTTAATGTAGGGAATATTGACACATGCTACTGTGGGGAACATTGACACATGTTACTGTGGGGAACATTGAATCATGTTAATTTAGGGAATATTGACACATGTTAATATGGAGACATTGACACGTGTTAATGTTAATGTGGAGACAATTGACACATGTTAATATGGGGATCATGGACACATGATAATGTGGGGATCATGGACACATGTTAATGTGGGGATCATGGACA
>NW_018428174.1:0-246 GCF_002113885.1 Mizuhopecten yessoensis
TATTTAGATACCTCGTTAAGATAAAAGGGAACAGGGTAAGTTAATGGATGTATGTTTGACAAAATAATCGCTAGAAATACGAAGTTAAGTAGCACTAGTTTAAACATTAAGACAATTAATATAAAGAACCAAACAAAGCAAAGATTGACACTGCACCCTTAGCCCATTGCGTCCATTAAAAGTCAAAAATAAGTGTAGAAAATAACAAAAGGGAAGAGGTACCTTTAAACCCTTTATAACATTACT
>NW_018428175.1:0-246 GCF_002113885.1 Mizuhopecten yessoensis
TTTTTTTTTATTTTAAATTCCTTTCCTGTTATAATCGTTATTTCGCATTTTGCAAAAGCAGTAGAAAAAAAGTCCAGTTTCAACAATAAGATTTTCTTCTGTAAATCATCAAAAAATGATTTTGCAGAGTGAAAAATAAGGTGTGGTTTAGTTATAGACTTCCCGAGACTTCTATTCCATCTATATAAACCCGTATGGGGGGATGACGTTTTGATATTCGCTGATACTTCCTATACATCGGGATAG
>NW_018428176.1:0-246 GCF_002113885.1 Mizuhopecten yessoensis
TTCGCCCCTGTAAGGAAGGCATTGGGTTCTGTCCCCTGGCCGAGAGTTTCTATAAAGTCAGCATCAGTTCCGCGCTGTCACAAGGAGACAAACAGGAATATATCGCACACTACACGAATGCATCTTGCACACAGGGGAGGCTGTCCTTAAATGATCATAGCTGATTATAGGACGTTAAACAATACTAAACAAAACCAAAAGCCAAACACAATCAACAGTATATATATAACTCAGTTCACGTTTCAC
>NW_018428177.1:0-246 GCF_002113885.1 Mizuhopecten yessoensis
ATAGACTCTGACCAATGAATGCCGTCCGCTGTAAACCTGAACCCCACTCGAATACAACTGTCCAAGAATGAAAAGGCCTTGTTTTTGAATTGCATGTGCTCTTGATTAAATTCCTCTAAAAGGGAAGCTTCTTCCGGTTTTTGGTTGGCCAAGGTTTCCGAAATGGGCACGATAGTGAAAAAGTATCGTGCTAACAGGAGCTGCTTGCGTAGAACCTCACGGAGGAGGGATAGATCCCTGAACACG
>NW_018428178.1:0-246 GCF_002113885.1 Mizuhopecten yessoensis
TGATATCATCGGATCATCACTTCCCAATCATCATCACGTATGTATGGTGATATCATCAAATCATCACTTCTCAATCATCATCACGTATGTATAGTGATATCATCTAAGCATCACTTCCCAATCATCATCACGTATGTAAAGTGATATCATCGGATCATCACTATCATCATCACGTATGTATAATGATATCAATAAATCATTACTTCCCAATCATCATCACGTATGTATAGTGATATCATCAAATCA
>NW_018428179.1:0-246 GCF_002113885.1 Mizuhopecten yessoensis
ATTTAGCCTACTATTAAAAGTTTCAAAGAAATCCGTCAAAAAATGTAGGAGGAGATCTCCGAACAAACAAAAGTTTATGCCGGACAGACGGACAACTCCATAACATAATACTTCCGTCAAATTTGACAGGCGTATAAAAAGTAACTATTAGTACATGTAGTACTGTCTAATTACTTTTACTTTTATCTGGTAGCAAACCTAACTGTTGGCCTTAAACATATCCTTTATGTTTCTTACTTCAATAAA
>NW_018428180.1:0-246 GCF_002113885.1 Mizuhopecten yessoensis
TATATTGTGATGCGCAAGTGTATGTTGACGATGATTCTTGAGAATGGTTTGCTTTTTGCTGTTTATGGATGGAAATATTTGAAATTTTGCATTGAATTTTGGATTGTGAGTAATATCTTTTCTTATCTTTGTCGGTACGACCAATGCTTTTGAGGCGTGGGTAATGTAATGAGTGTGCGATCATTATTGTTGTATAACGTTTACCTGTATTTGTATTAAGAGTGTATGATCTGTAATGTTACCTGT
>NW_018428181.1:0-246 GCF_002113885.1 Mizuhopecten yessoensis
GAGATATAAAACAGGACTAAAATGTCTTTAATTGGAACACTTGTTGTTACAAAACATCAAGGTTATGGGTACCACTGCATCAGGTATCATCGCAAAGACTTCCACTCTAAGTTGGTATTTTGTCTTGCAGTATTTTATAATCCCTTACAGATGATGAAGCAACCAAGGGAGCTCTTTTCTGACTAAAGTTACTTTCCTTGTCAAAGAATGCTTCTCTAAATGTTATTCCCTGTAGGCTAGCAGCCC
>NW_018428182.1:0-246 GCF_002113885.1 Mizuhopecten yessoensis
ACTTGTATAGGTTATGTAGGCAATAACGACACTTGTATAGGTTATATAGGCATAACGACACTTGTATAGGTTATGTAGATAATAACGACACTTATCATATAACTGGTCCATTTTACTATGTCATTCGGCCATGTCATAGATATGGTATTACACACGTGTAATAAAACATAAAGGTGCTGTGATTGGTCAAAACCGTAGTAAAAAAATGGCTGAGCAGATAAACATTGGCGACACGGTTACAATTGA
>NW_018428183.1:0-246 GCF_002113885.1 Mizuhopecten yessoensis
TTAATAACATCATTTCCTTACCATATCTATCTTAATGTTGTTGTACCTCTACACTGTATTGCGTACTATAAATGTCTTAAGGTAATAGGATTATTGTGTCGCCATATCTCAGTTAAATTTTTTCAAATTTTGTAGTTATATTGCTTTGAAGTAAAGAAAAATTTTCTGCCACAAAAAAAAATATAGATTGTCAGAATTGTGAGGATTTTAAATGGAAATCTATGTAAAAATGAGTGAATTTTGAAA
>NW_018428184.1:0-246 GCF_002113885.1 Mizuhopecten yessoensis
TCTGTTGTTCTAAGTGACAACAGTGTGAGTTGTTCTAAGGGACACCGGTGCCAGTTGTTCTAAGGGACACCGGTGTCTGTTGTTCTAAGGGACACTGGTGTCTGTTGTTCTAAGGGACACCAGTGTGAGTTGTTCTAAGGGACACCCGTGTATGTTGTTCTAAGGGACACTGGTGTGAGTTGTTCTAAGGGACACCGGTGGCAGTTGTCCTAAAGGACACCGGTGACAGTTGTTCTAAGGGAACTG
>NW_018428185.1:0-246 GCF_002113885.1 Mizuhopecten yessoensis
ACAGCAGCACATTTTGGAGAATTATCATATTTCGCTCTGTACTTTAAAACATCAACTTCCTTACTCAGTGAATGTGAATTTTGTATTCAGAATTTGTCATTGTTTGAATTAAACTTGTACTTTTTTTTTAAATTGATGTGAATTATCATATATTTATTATGATATATTAGTTAACTTGTATTTTGAGATTTGTGTGAATTGTCTTATAATTATTGTCATATATTAGTTAAACTTGTACTTATTTTC
>NW_018428186.1:0-246 GCF_002113885.1 Mizuhopecten yessoensis
TATCCCATATCTGTGATTGGGCGTCAGACTAATAGTTAATTAACATTACAGTATGAAAATACTGGATATTTTAAATCATATTTGATTTCATCGCATAATTAAAAAGAACTTTTAAATGTAATTTTAGTCAATAATAACACTCTACTCTAAAGCAACGGTAAAATTGCTACTTGATTTGTATTTGGGTGTTTCTCAGTTAAAATATTTAGTGATGCGTTGTTATGCCAATAAGCTTAAAAAAGTGCT
>NW_018428187.1:0-246 GCF_002113885.1 Mizuhopecten yessoensis
ACATCTTAGAGCTTATTAAATAATTTTCTGTCTGTCCTGGGGCCAATAGGTTCAATAGTCTTTGTTAAAACTAAAATGACTGATTCTGTGCGACATGGGAGCATATGTCTGTATTTATATTTCATCCCAACTTATTTAATTTATTTTTACGCGTATCAAGTATCTTTTCAGTGTCACATTATTTCATTTAAAGTCATAATTCAGTTAAAGTTCGACTTTCCACATGTAC
This sequence comes from Mizuhopecten yessoensis, assembly GCF_002113885.1. Taxonomy (NCBI): domain Eukaryota; kingdom Metazoa; phylum Mollusca; class Bivalvia; order Pectinida; family Pectinidae; genus Mizuhopecten; species Mizuhopecten yessoensis. The sequence goes on from NW_018428187.1 coordinate 230, forward strand.
TTACCTGTTTTCCGGTG
>NW_018428188.1:0-246 GCF_002113885.1 Mizuhopecten yessoensis
ACTTTATTCTGTAGTATAAAAATATCTTTGGATGGAACATATATCGTAACAATTAAGGATACATGTAAATTGTTATTTGAGTTTTGTTGCACAGCTCCTCAATGTTTAATAAAAAGGTATTTATACAACAGCGCTAACATTAATAACTTAAAAATGAAATTAAATACGACACAAAGAAAACCAGAACAGCAGAAATCCGGGGACACCAAAACAAAACACATTATGAGTCCCGGTAGAAAACGAAAC
>NW_018428189.1:0-246 GCF_002113885.1 Mizuhopecten yessoensis
ACGTACCCTATACACTTTTTATATGTTACACGTACCCTATACACTATATATATGTTACACATACCCTATACACCGTTGTATGTTACACGTACCCTATAAAACTGTATATATGTTACATGTTCCCTATACACTGTACTTATGTCACACGTACCCTATACACTGTATATATGTTATAGGTACCCTATACACTGTATATATGTCACACGTACCCTATACACTTTTTATATGTTACACGTACCCTATACA
>NW_018428190.1:0-246 GCF_002113885.1 Mizuhopecten yessoensis
TATGTACCACCATGGCTGGACACATCAATGAAGCAAGCTGGTATAACGTACTGTGTACCTGGTCCATCATGATTGAATTCAGAGGAGTTACTATATGATAACGATCTTTTGAAATAACCAGGGCAGAACCTGAAAATTAACGCTTTTACCAAAGCCTGTCGACAAAATAGACATAGTGTCATTGCCGTTGTAAACAGATTCTATGGTTTCTAATTGTTTTTCTTTGGGATTAAAGTCAATCTTTAG
>NW_018428191.1:0-246 GCF_002113885.1 Mizuhopecten yessoensis
ACATTTTAGTTTCAACTATAAAACAATGAACATCGGGCAATATTTAATTATGACAAACACCCTATGCTTTTTATTATTAATTGGCTAATCCTTTGAGGCAGTCCCCTCACACAAGTCAGTTTAAAAAATACTAAGCAAATGAGAACCAACGTCTGTGCTCCGGTATTTCGAAAGAATCGAGAGGTTTTTGTAAGGTTCAAATTAGATTTTCCATTTTTTTTTTTTTTTTTTTTTTTTTTTTTTTTT
>NW_018428192.1:0-246 GCF_002113885.1 Mizuhopecten yessoensis
GTGTAAACTTTACTAAAGTTTCAAAAGGGAAATAACATTTTTGAGTGTCATTTGTTTATTTGCCATTAGAAATAATAAGGGGCTGATGGGCGAAAAAATAATTGTCAAATTGACTGAAATTTCAAAAAGTCTTTTCAGTTCCCAGAAAGGGTAGAAATACATACTCTTGATAGATAAAGGGTTTCAGGTGCATGCGGTTTATCAAAAGTATGAATTACGTTATCCCATTGCTTCCTGTTCCTCCAT
>NW_018428193.1:0-246 GCF_002113885.1 Mizuhopecten yessoensis
TAACCTGATGATTATATATAACAGTTAACATTCTTTAACCTGATGCTTATATTTAACAGTTAACATTCTTTAACCTGGTGATTATATATAACAGTTAACATTCTTTAACCTGATGATTATATTTAACAGTTAACATTCTTTAACCTGTTGATAAAGATTAACAGTTAATATTCTTTAACCTGATGATTATATATAACAGTAAACATTCTTTAACCTGATGATTATATATAACAGTTAACATTCTTT
>NW_018428194.1:0-246 GCF_002113885.1 Mizuhopecten yessoensis
AAAAGCAATCACACAGTTGTCTCCCCTTGGCAATAAATCTTCTGGTGATTTGGTTGAAAATGAGATGTCCTATCAGTAAATGAAGGCTAGGTAAGAACTTGGGCAGAAAGCTGGAAAATAGAACATGTTCGTTTTACGATTCTGATTGCAATTTTTTTTTTGGTAATAGTGTTGTTTTACTTTCATAATTATATTATGAATCAATTGCAATTAGCTATATCAGTTTGAAAATGTAAGCAAAACTGG
>NW_018428195.1:0-246 GCF_002113885.1 Mizuhopecten yessoensis
GGTCGTAAGTATATGTACCGGTCGTTGGTATATGTACCGGTCGTTGGTATATGTACTGGTCGTTGGTATATGTGCCGGTCGTTAGTATGTGTATCGGTCGTAAGTATGTGTACCGGTCGTTGGTATATGTACCGGTCGTTATGTATCGGTCGTTGTTATATGTACCGGTCGTTAGTATGTATATCGGTCGTTAGTATGTGAACCGGTCGTTGGTATATGTACCGGTCGTTAGTATATGTATCGGTC
>NW_018428196.1:0-246 GCF_002113885.1 Mizuhopecten yessoensis
ACAGTAAGTTATGATACAATTGATAAATAACAGTAAGTTATAATAAATAGATAAATTACAGTAACTTATGATACAATAGATAAATAACAGTAATCTATGATACAATAGATAAATAACAGCTAGTTATAATAAAAAAGATAAATTACAGTAACTTATAATACAATAGATAAAGTATAGTTAGTTATAATACAATAGATAAAGTAAAGTAAGTTATAATACAATAGATAAATTACAGTAAGTTATGAT
>NW_018428197.1:0-246 GCF_002113885.1 Mizuhopecten yessoensis
TGCTGTGGAAATATTTCTTCCCAAAATTATTTGGTCCACCAATATATCATTTGGGCCAGTGCTTCACATTTTTTACTCACCCAAAACAAATATTTGGGGCCAGCCAATGCAGTTTCTATATGGATGTTTGATATGAGTGTTTCTATACGGATGCATGGTGTGTTTGAAATGTTTAATATGAGTGTTTCTATAAGTATGTATGGTGTGGATGAAATGTTTAATATGAGTGTTTATATATGGATGTAT
>NW_018428198.1:0-246 GCF_002113885.1 Mizuhopecten yessoensis
CAACACTAGACCGTAACGTCTGCAACAGAAGGTATAACTAGTTATATCGTTCCTGCAAACAGAAATTACGCCACTGCTTGTGGGCCATTTGTTTTCCCTATTGTCCGTGTGGTTACTTTAGATAAGATAGCGTGATGGTGTTTTTACCTGTCAGTTTTTAAGTTCAAAACTGTGTTTGTTTAGTTGTTCGCCTGTAACTCTTCCAACATCACCGGAAGTAATCTCAGATGTGTCAAAGTTCTGATT
>NW_018428199.1:0-246 GCF_002113885.1 Mizuhopecten yessoensis
TGGTATTAAAAGGTTTGTTAGATAAATTGCTACTACATTATTCAAAAATTTGTAAAACATGACCAGTCTGAAGTATCATCTGCGAGTGTGAAGGGAAAGCCAATGTAGTGTTTCCATCATTTTGTATGTAGGCTTTTTGTAGCTGTCCGTCTCGGCAATATACAGCGTTACATGTAGTCTCGTTCAACCAGACTCGTGTTACCTGCGCAAGCTACGCCGAATAGAGAGTCTGGTCAAACCTAGTCT
>NW_018428200.1:0-246 GCF_002113885.1 Mizuhopecten yessoensis
TGGTCAAAATCCCTTCATCGGTACAAAAGGAGAAGGATGTTTGATATTTTCCTCTATTTCCCCTAATGGGCCCCCTCCATATGCCCCAAAGATAGCTTTCTGATCAGGGTCCAGGGGCAACCAGTCATGGTAGAGTAGAGCCAAGTAAAAGGGTGTTGTGGGTAGGGGGAGGGGTTTATTAATAGATACATTTATCACTCATTTATAAAAAAATATCCGTTTGGGGGGGGGGGGGGGGGGGGGGGG
>NW_018428201.1:0-246 GCF_002113885.1 Mizuhopecten yessoensis
GATGTACTTAACCTAGTACAGATGTTCCTAACCTAGTACAGATGTACTTAACTTAGTACATATGATTCTTACCTTGTACAGATGTTCCTAACCTAGTACAGATGTACTTAACCTAGTACATATGTACTTAACCTAGTACATATGTACTTAACCTGGTACATATGTTTCTAACCTAGTACAGATTCATCTAGCCTAGGGCAGATGTACCTAACCTAGTACAGATGTACTTAACCTGGTACAGATGTT
>NW_018428202.1:0-246 GCF_002113885.1 Mizuhopecten yessoensis
AGAATCTTAACCCCCGACTGAGATAACCCGATCTCGCTCAGTTACCGGTAATATATTTTTTTATGATATATCATTGAATTTTAATACTAGTTTGATATAAGGAAATATTGAATATTACATATATACCACGAAATAGAAAATCAGTGGAAATTTCTTAAACATATCGGACATTTCTGATGTGTATTTAATATTAAAAAGACAATATTTGCATTTGCATGGCATTGTCACTATATAGCCTCTTTGAAA
>NW_018428203.1:0-246 GCF_002113885.1 Mizuhopecten yessoensis
GACTGAGGCATGTAGAAATAAGAGATGTTACTGAAATCCCTTCTATCCCATGTCAGGAATGTATCATTCCATCCTAGCTCCAGATGTGCCGTGGTGACGAGTTTCCCTTCAACCTCGTCCAGATAGTTGATTCCGTGTAAATAGAACGCTACAGATATAATTATCGGCTTATTCACGTCAGCACGGGGTATAATGAACTTCGGGTACGAACGCTTGTTAAATAACTCATCGTGTAAATCTTTGAGG
>NW_018428204.1:0-246 GCF_002113885.1 Mizuhopecten yessoensis
TAGTTGTTAAGGGAATGGAGTTAGTTATTGAGTGATGAATTAGTTTTTAAGGTATAAGGATTTATAATTAAGGTAGGGGACATTATTAATTACTTATTGTTAATACAAGGTTTGGGGATTTGTTATTAAGAGTGGGAATTAGTTATTAAGGTATTGGATTAAGTTATTTGATGGGGAATTAATTGTTCATTTTTTGGGGGTAAGGGGAACAAATTTTGTATAAATGGTGGGTCTGGCCCCCCTGGG
>NW_018428205.1:0-246 GCF_002113885.1 Mizuhopecten yessoensis
TTTTTCAAATACACATACTTGTAACAAAGTATACAGAAGATTGGAAAGTATCACTTGATGAAGACTTTTTTTAGTCGACATTTGAGTTAATATGATTAAACATACATGTTTATATAAACTAGTGCACATCATGCAAAGGAACCATCATGCAGCGGTATAACACGTAGAAACATAATTATTTTGGTAATAAGAAATGACACAAGTAATTGAATACAACATTTTAGGTATTGTCAATTATCTTCTGTC
>NW_018428206.1:0-246 GCF_002113885.1 Mizuhopecten yessoensis
CTGATAACATTTTTTGTCATTACCTAACCATATGACCTTGACTGATATGCACGAACACAACATACTGTTGATTAGGAGTGCAATATATATCTTTAAAATGAATCCTAGTCGATGGCCTTTTGTCAAGTTCGATCAAATATCCAGCTAAACACCTATTTGTTAGATAGTAGTGGTGATTATTTACATCAAAAACGTTAACTTTTTTAGTCTCACCAACAGGAAAAAAGGATTAACATCTACTTGTAT
>NW_018428207.1:0-246 GCF_002113885.1 Mizuhopecten yessoensis
CAACTTGAGGATTTTTGCCACAACGCCAGAATGTATTGGTAAAAATTAGTTTAATAACTTAGTTACATATTTTATCCATTGGATCTTGTATTATTTTTTTACCTCGATTTATTGATTTCGTTATTCATCGTGCACCATGCCACTTACGTGTGATGAAGCGGGGGAGGCTGAAGCCCTACTCGAAGCCTTTAAGGAAATGGGAGGATGCCACCGAATTGAAACAGTGGGTTTTGACCTACGCGTCCC
>NW_018428208.1:0-246 GCF_002113885.1 Mizuhopecten yessoensis
TGAAGGATGCTTATAGACAAATTTGCTGTCTTGATGAGAGAAAGAGAGAAGTGGGATGTTATGCAACGATTTCTTACCCAAAGCAGGATTTCTCGCTGAGGTGAGAAGTCGCGTTTGGTGATAAAATCTGGCGTCGCAGTTTTTTTAAGCTTTGTTATATGTAGGATACTTTACCTTAATTAATAAGGGACTGTTTTTGTGTCAAGAGTCAAGAAAAAGAAATTGAATAGATGATTTTTTTTTTTT
>NW_018428209.1:0-246 GCF_002113885.1 Mizuhopecten yessoensis
CTACGGGATTTCAAATGTCTTTTTATGCCTGGTTTTCCCTGGTTTCATTTTTAAAATGACAAAAAATAACAATATAATTGGCACGTGTCAGCATTAATTATTTAACACCATGCATCATATTTGTTGTGTATTCAAAACGAGAAAGTAAATCCATATTAAATACATTGCAGTTAAGAAAATATATTTCTTTGTTGCTAACCCAGTCAAACTATATACTGTAATTAACCATGAGATGTAAACAAATAA
>NW_018428210.1:0-246 GCF_002113885.1 Mizuhopecten yessoensis
TTGATTATTAGTCACTCCCACAAACTACAAAATGGCGTTCGCTCGGGTAGGAAATTTTGAACGATGAAAACTGAGGAGTCTTCTGACGTAATTAAGCAGCTGTTGGTGATAATAAGAGTGGATTTGGATCAATAAATAATCCATTGATCGATGTATGTGAGGTATGTGTTGTGTCATAGTAGAATTTTGTTGTCAGCACCTGGTAACTCTCTGATTCCTTCCATACGGTGTCGGAGAATTCCAAAT
>NW_018428211.1:0-246 GCF_002113885.1 Mizuhopecten yessoensis
CAAGATTTTTAAAATCATAGCAGTGCCTCTTGGATAATCGTCAGTGAATTATCGCTGATCTATCTAAAAAAAAACAAAAAAAAAACAACCAACAAACATTTACTAAGAAGGTTAGAATGGATAATTATTCAATGCTGATCAACAGAAATAATCAGAAAAAATCAGTAGACGAACCTCTTATTTCACCAAATGATTATGTTATTTATGTCAACAAAACCCATTAAAACGTTTGATACAACCTTGGAT
>NW_018428212.1:0-246 GCF_002113885.1 Mizuhopecten yessoensis
GTCAAGTACGATGACCTTCAAGGAGGACATAGACACTGGATAGTGTATACACTGCTGGGACTATGCTACCAGACGTTGGGGGACTATCCCAGGGCTGTCCGTGCTTACTGGGACTCAGCTCAAACAAAGACACAGCATCATGAGCAAAACCCTGCTCTGGAGAGGATAGCAGCTTTACAGAGATTTAACACTGAGTAAACTATTGTTTCTAGACTCTGGTATATTGTTTCTAGTCTACTTTTATAA
>NW_018428213.1:0-246 GCF_002113885.1 Mizuhopecten yessoensis
AAACTTTGTCAGACATTATCCTAGGAACATATCAGCTAAATAGCATGCTTCAGGGCCTGTCAGTTAAAAGGTTTTAACAAATTTGACCCCTATGACCTTGAATATGTGTTAAGGTCATTTCTGTTTGCAAACCTTGTCGGCTTCATCAAAGGAACCTATCAGCCAAATATCCAGCTTCTGGGCCTTTTGTTTAATCAGAAAAAGTTGTTTAAAGGTTTTAACAAATTTGACCCCTGTGACCTTGAA
>NW_018428214.1:0-246 GCF_002113885.1 Mizuhopecten yessoensis
ATGCTGACCCTATGTAATTAACACAAGCTTTAGGCTCAATATGCTATCAAGAATTTAATAAAGTCTATAATTATAACACCTCTGTATTTTGAGATTTGCAGCGGTTCGTCCTGGTTATAGTGTGACCAATACTCGTTTCACAGTCTGCTCTGCGTCGCCAGTAAAACTCAATTTGCAACAGTATAATCATGATGTACTGCTGTAGGGTTAACCCCTAATTAACATATTACACAAGATTATAGTTTA
>NW_018428215.1:0-246 GCF_002113885.1 Mizuhopecten yessoensis
GTCGCTCTAACCACTGAGCTACCTGGACCTCCTATCACATTGAGGCCGCTCTAGCCACTGAGCTACCTGGACCTCCTATCACACTGAGGCCGCTCTAACCACTGAGCTACCTTGACCTCCTATCACATTGAAGTCGCTCTAGTCACTGAGCTACCTTGACCTCCTATCACATTGAGGTCGCTCCAACCACTGAGCTACCTTGACCTCCTATCACATTGAGGTCGCTCTAACCACTGAGCTACCTGG
>NW_018428216.1:0-246 GCF_002113885.1 Mizuhopecten yessoensis
ACATTTTAGGCATGCACAGTTTCTTTTTTCCGCTAGTATATATGGATAGTTGTTGATCAAGTGCCACAAGGGTGGGAAATACCACTTAATATGCAAATTACCGGGCACCGACTGCTGGGATGAGAAGATACCATCTTAGCCTAGGGCTATGAGTTCAAAGAATACCTCTCCTCCATCATATCCTATGGGATACCTGGAAGAGGTGGCCATAGCCCGAAACTTGCGAGGGTAACAAATAGCATGTTG
>NW_018428217.1:0-246 GCF_002113885.1 Mizuhopecten yessoensis
GAATTCCTTACTACAGATATCACACTTGTATGGCTTCTCTCCTGTTTGTACTCGTCTGTGTGTCTGGAGGTCAGATGATACAGAGAATTCCATACTACAGACATCACATTTGTAAGGTTTCTCTCCTATATGTATCCTGTGATGTGTTCTTAGGTCAGATGATTGACTTAATTTCTTACTACAGATATCACACTGGTAAGTTTTCTCTCCTGTATGTATCCTGATATGTTTTCGTAGATGAGAAGA
>NW_018428218.1:0-246 GCF_002113885.1 Mizuhopecten yessoensis
GTAAGTAAGGTGCTTTCGACTTTAAAATACAGCCATATAAAGGTGACTGAGAAATGAGGGTTATACTCAGGACAAATTATATTTATATCATAAAAGAGATTAACTTTAAGTTCAGACAGAAACATCAACTTTAATTCACAAAAAAGGGGAAAAACATGGAGTTCAGGCAAACTGCCAAAAAAAAAGCCCTTGTGAAAACTGAGTGTGTGCTGGCTACATGTATGTGCATCAGCGTATTTTCAAAAT
>NW_018428219.1:0-246 GCF_002113885.1 Mizuhopecten yessoensis
GGGGCAATCGGGAACCGTCGGCACTTTCCGTAAACGAGAAAATACTAATTTTCTCGTTTACGGAAAGTGCCGACGGTTCCCGATTGCTCAATCATTTTAATCACCTCAGCTCCTGGCCATCATACACGATTATTAATCATAATAATTTCGCTACAGTAGACAATTTACAGCTTTTCAGTGCAAATTTTTAATTAAATTTTATTTAAGATATTTATAATTAACCTCTTACAAAAATGTTCAAAAAAA
>NW_018428220.1:0-246 GCF_002113885.1 Mizuhopecten yessoensis
AGAGCGTTGTTTTTGTTGATCTCTAATATTTACTGATTCAGCATGAGATAAGATGAACTTTATTTAAGTTGGCAAGTCGAGGAAGAACAATATAACACAACCTCTAATGAGATTCTAAGGCCGACATGACAATTAGGGGAGACCGGGGAAAGTTCGGCTCATTTTTATTAAAATCCGTTCTTGGAAGTATGGCAGCATGTTCGTTTTTCAAGAACTATTTAACTTTTCCTTTTCCGGCAGAAAAAA
>NW_018428221.1:0-246 GCF_002113885.1 Mizuhopecten yessoensis
ACTAATGATACCTGGGAGATAATATAGACCACGCACTAATGATACGTGGGAGATAATATAGATTAAAGGTTGTTGAAAAAACAAATCCAATGTTCGCTGTCATTCCATGAACTTTTCATACACAAATTAACTTTCCCGCCAAAAAGAAATATTTGTCAGAGTTCATTGAGAATATGAAATCATGTTGTGGTACCCATATATGGCTAAACGCAAAGATATGTTGGAGCTTGTCCAGAGAAGGGATTT
>NW_018428222.1:0-246 GCF_002113885.1 Mizuhopecten yessoensis
GTACATCACTGGTGTGTACCACAGTTGTACATCACTGGTGTGTACAACAGTGGTACATCACTGTTGTGTGCCACAGTGGTACATCACTGGTGTGTACAACAGTACAGTAAAACCTGTCTAATCTGAAACCCTGGTGGATGCAAAAAGTATTGGTCAGTTTAGATGGGATACCAGAATATACAGTTTTTTTTTGTAGTTTTCATTAGAAAATTGGATTTTTAAGTATCATTCACCCCTGAAATTTCA
>NW_018428223.1:0-246 GCF_002113885.1 Mizuhopecten yessoensis
TATCTAAACGGCTTCATATACTGGTTCATATCCCAATGGCTTCATTTATTGATTAATATCTCAATGGCTTCATAAATTGGTTCATATCCCAATGGCTTCATATATTGATTAATATACCAAGAGCTTCATATATTGATTCATATCTCAATGGCTTCATATATTTGTTCATCTCCCAACGACCTCATATATAAATTCATATCTTATTGGCTTCATATATTGATTAATATCCCAAAGGCTTCATATATT
>NW_018428224.1:0-246 GCF_002113885.1 Mizuhopecten yessoensis
AGTTTAATCGGCGTGCAAAAGATTAATAAAATCTAATACCTGTAATTGAGCGAGATTGGGTTATCTCAGTCGAGGGTAAGATTCTGTAGGCGTAAGGTTGGGATGTTGCAGAATCTTAGCCTGAGACTGAGATAACCCGATTTCGCTCAGTTACAGGTAATAGATTTTTTTTTTCGCACCTTTTAGTTCGAAAAAAAATTCCAATTTTGCTAAAAAATACAAGTATCCCGCCTTGGGCCTCAAATG
>NW_018428225.1:0-246 GCF_002113885.1 Mizuhopecten yessoensis
CCAGATGAGTCTGCGGGTAGGTAATACCAACTAGAAACACCAAAAATAGCGTCCATTATATACAGTGAACAGAACACAAAACACTACATAATCTGGACGAGATATCGTATTTAAACAGCCAGGCCCCGGTTTCATCAACGATCCTTAACTTAAATGTTTCCTTAATTTAAAATCGCTAAGAAATTTCCTTAGCTAAGATTTCCCGAAATATGCGTTTCATGAACGTTCCTTAACTTAACTAAGGAG
>NW_018428226.1:0-246 GCF_002113885.1 Mizuhopecten yessoensis
TTTAAAAAAAAAAAAAAAAAAAAAAAAAAAAAAACATCTTCGACACCCGTCTTCTTATTTATGACCTGGCCTTTTTGCTAGGAATTAAATTTGAACCCCATACAAACAACGTTGCTGTGAGTCCCACTACTACGATAGCAGCAAAAGCCAAAAACATGTGATATTGAGCATCATTGTGACAGATATTGCTGTAATATTTTAATAAATGTATTTCTACCACAATACGCTGTGTTATTCCACTCTCAG
>NW_018428227.1:0-246 GCF_002113885.1 Mizuhopecten yessoensis
CTTGAAATAAGAGAGACGGCCATCAAATACGAATACGCCACCTTAACGGGTGCCAATATTTTAGGAATGGCAACCGGTGAAAGAACATCAACAGATTTTGGAGTCTATGAAGAGTATACGAATTAAATAATTATGTTTTACTTTTTTTAAATGCATATCAAAAGTTAGAAATAAATATTATTTAGAAAAAATATATATATATTACTGGAGATCCTGGTGGGGCGGATGAAGCACCTTGGGCGAAGG
>NW_018428228.1:0-246 GCF_002113885.1 Mizuhopecten yessoensis
TAGAACTCAAATAGCCATTATTTTAAACACATATTATATGACAATTCTTGAAAAATTTAAAGAAATATGACATGTGTTAAGGCCCTTAACTTAAAGATTCTTTCCTTTGAGGTTTGATCTCGTTAAACTCCCGTTTTATCTCGATTTACTTTCGTTATAAATTTATCTCATTCAACTTATATAACCTCACAAATATGCAAACAGATATTTAAGGTAAACAAACTCGTAAAATTCTTTATTTTTTTT
>NW_018428229.1:0-246 GCF_002113885.1 Mizuhopecten yessoensis
ATATACCTGTAACTACCCAGACAGTTATCGAGGTCTGGTGCTAAACATCCCTTTACCTACCTAGACAGTTATCGAGGTCTGGTGCTAAATATCCCTGTACCTACCCAGACAGTTATGAAGGTCTGGTGATTAACAACCATGTACCTACCTAGAACGTTTTGGAGGACTGGTTGTTAACATCCCTTTACCTACCTAGACAGTTATGGAGGTCTGGTGCTGACCATCCCTGTACCTACCTAGACAGTT
>NW_018428230.1:0-246 GCF_002113885.1 Mizuhopecten yessoensis
GGAATTATTATATCTTATCATTCCTCTTCTACCATTTACACTGTTAGACGTCTCCAGCTAGGTTAAGTAGCTGCCAATGTATAAACAAGGTCTTTATCATAACAATGCCGATTTCTTTATTACTAATTTAAATGGTCAATTAGTAATGAATACAGCAATATTAATTGTCGTGTATAACAGGGGGTGTACAATAGACATATTCACGTCCTTTTAAATGTGTTTCCAATAGATCTAGCAGATCGGTTG
>NW_018428231.1:0-246 GCF_002113885.1 Mizuhopecten yessoensis
CTCCATGACGGGTACCATATGTGGTTACGAGAGACTCAATGACGGTTAAGACATGTGGTTACGACAGACTCCATGATGGGTACCACATGTGGCTACGAGAGACTCCATGACGGGTACCACGTGTGGCTACGAGAGACTCCATGATGGGTAAGAAATGTGATTACGAGAGACTCCATGACGGGTTCCACATGTGGTTACGAAATTATCCATGATGGGTAACACATGTGGCTACGAGAGACTTCATGA
>NW_018428232.1:0-246 GCF_002113885.1 Mizuhopecten yessoensis
TAAAACTTTAACCCAATTAGTAAATTCAGGTCCAAACTTAAAAAAAACTGTAGGACTTTGTGTATAAACTGCCATGACACGGAGTCAAACGCATTTTCAAAATCTATTAATAATAGGACTCCTAGAATAGTATTTCTTTCTGAAATCATAAGACAGCATATAGTAGGCGGGAATTCTCCCCTATATATCTGCCTACTATACATCCTTTTTGATTTTCATGTATCAATTTGTCAAGGACCAATTTCA
>NW_018428233.1:0-246 GCF_002113885.1 Mizuhopecten yessoensis
ATATACAGTAAAACCTCTATAAAATGTCCCTAGTTTATATACAGTAAAACCTCTATAAAATGTCTGTTACTTATATACAGTAAAACCCCTATAAAATGTCCCTTGTTTATATACAGTATAACCTCTATAAAATGACCCTAGTTAATATACAGTAAAACCTCAATGAAATGTCCCTAGTTTTTAATCAGTAAAACCTATATAAAATGTCCCTAGTTTATATACAGTAAAACCTCTATCAAATGTCCC
>NW_018428234.1:0-246 GCF_002113885.1 Mizuhopecten yessoensis
ATAGGGGAAACATAGCCAATTCTTCAAAATCCTTCTTCTGTAGGAATGACAGGACTTTTTTCGTACTTGGTCTTAAGCATCCTTGGATGAAAGGGATCTAATTTTGTATCAACTTATGTCTGAACCCCCACCCCCATGTGGGCTGAGGGGCGGGGCCAAGTAGGAGCAAATTCTTAAAAATCCTCATTTTCCTGTAGGAATGACAGGATTTTGTCTAATTGCATATACAAATATACATATATAAAC
>NW_018428235.1:0-246 GCF_002113885.1 Mizuhopecten yessoensis
TGGTTGTGAGATGACACGTTATGGTTGTGCGAGACAAGTTATGATATAAAGGAGACACGTTATGGTAGTTTGGTGACACGTTATCGTAGTGAGGAAACATGTTGCGGTAGTGAGTTGATACAATATGATAGAGAAAAAAGGTGTTATAAAAGCGAAGTGAAATGTTATGGTTGTGAGGGGGCAAGTTATGAAACAAAGGAGAAACAATATGATATTGACGAGACATGTTATGGTAGTGAGGAGACA
>NW_018428236.1:0-246 GCF_002113885.1 Mizuhopecten yessoensis
TCCAAATAGTTCAGCAAACATTTTTTTTTTAATTTAAACATTGTAAGACCTTCAATGAGTTTTCTTCTTCCTCCATGAGCATCAGAACTCAAAGGATTGACTGTGTTTGTTGCTGTCACAATTTTGAGTTCATCAATTTCATTGGTTCAGTTCACAGTGATTCCCAAGTCCTTTTCAGATGTTAGGCATATTGTAACTTTCTAGTATATGATTTCATGACAGGGTCAAGAGAAGAACATTCAGTAA
>NW_018428237.1:0-246 GCF_002113885.1 Mizuhopecten yessoensis
TTCAAGGAGTGTAAGGCGATGGTCATCATTTTAAACGCCGGTGTGTTGAGAAGTACATCCCTACACACGTTTTCGGACATCTCAATATATTTTTTTTTTACATAAATGTTTGTTTATCATTCGGAGGCAACTAGTAGAATAACAAAAATCAAAATACATGTATTTTACATACTTATATGGTTTGGATTAAAAAATGAATATAACATTTCCCTCTGTGTTATAGGATATGGTGGTGGATTCGGAAGC
>NW_018428238.1:0-246 GCF_002113885.1 Mizuhopecten yessoensis
ATCATTTCAACAAGACAAAACGTGCAGAAAAACCTTATGTTACAATCGTTCAAGCCTTTGCTGTGTATTGTAGCAAACCATTGTTTGTCTGCATAGAGAAATACCCTCACAATTCGGGTATTATCAATCAATTCTTAAAAAAAAACGATTTGTGAGTTCACTTGTATGGAAGGGAATCACCGCCATAATTATTTTTTATAGAATAAGTTACTTCTGGTTTTGAATCTAATTCTATGTACATTTGTA
>NW_018428239.1:0-246 GCF_002113885.1 Mizuhopecten yessoensis
GTCATCCTCCAAGGTCAAAGGATGTTCTCCTCACCTCAAAGGCTCCGTTTTCGCCACATTGTGGATGACACAAGTAGAATAATGTGATCTTTTGATGAAAATTAAAAGAATCACACAAAAGCATAACGGTTAAATTGACCAGCTTTGGATTGTTTCCCTCTGTAGTCTTCAAAGGACAGGTATCAGCCTTGCTTTCGGTGAGGTTTAACTTACCTGAAATCAATCAGTATATAATACCATGCCTCC
>NW_018428240.1:0-246 GCF_002113885.1 Mizuhopecten yessoensis
CACACAGGCTTACAATAAAATATGTCACACGTGTATTGGAAAATACAAAGTTGGCTAAATGTACAGGCTACAAGTTGGCTAAATGTACAGGTAGAATCCTCGATGGGTTCTTGGAATAGCAGTCATTCATAAAAATACAGCATTTCAGATGATTCATTAGCGTTATAAAATAGCAGTCTTTAATAAGAAATACAACATTTGAAATTATCCAATGACGCCTCGGTTTTTCTTTGATCTTTTTTTTTT
>NW_018428241.1:0-246 GCF_002113885.1 Mizuhopecten yessoensis
ACTTACAAAATAAAACATGCACAGCTACAGTCTAAGGGAAACCTATAATCAAATTTGAGAAAATCCCTCCAGTTATTTTGAGAAAAACGCGCTAACAGATGATGGACTGAACATTCAAGATGGCGCATAACGGTCATCTTGGTTTTCGATCAGTTCCAAAATGTAAAATGATGTACAAGGTATCATTGTAAACATTCGTGAGTAATTTGAAAGGCTTTCTTCCAGTCCTTTTTGAGAAAAAGCGCT
>NW_018428242.1:0-246 GCF_002113885.1 Mizuhopecten yessoensis
CCATAAGCTTGTCGTCCCTGTGGTTTTATATGACAGGCCAAGTTCCGATTTCTGTCCACGGTTACTCCAAAGTCTTTTTCAGAAGAAAAACTTTATAATTTCACTCGCTCATTTCCCGGTCCTGTCATATATTAGATTATTTTGTTCTTTTCCTTTTTATTGAGAGAAGATTGCACTTGTGTGGTAGTGTGGTAGTGTGATGAATGTACATATCGTAATCCTACCTTCGCTGCTTTAGCATATTAT
>NW_018428243.1:0-246 GCF_002113885.1 Mizuhopecten yessoensis
TTGGCTTTCCGAACCAAATTATTGAATATGTAGAAGTGTCGTCTTTATTTGCTATTTTATGTGATTATTTTTACAAAGTCGAGCCAGGAATCTCCAGGTAATTAAAGCAATTTTACTGACTGTTTTTTACATAATATTACTTCCTGCTGTTTCGATGTTATCAACTTTTCCAGGAATTATTCATCTAAAAAAAGCACAAACAAACACTGAAACTAGTTTGAAAATACAGACCTGTCCGTAGACCAG
>NW_018428244.1:0-246 GCF_002113885.1 Mizuhopecten yessoensis
ATATACTGCTGATTATTGTAAACCAGATTCTGTCCGATCTGGATGCTTGTGTAAACCGGCTAAATTATTTCACAGAGAGTACATTTACGACTGTTTATAAGGTTATTTGATAAGCAAACAAAGCCAGTTGATAGAATATATCAAAATTCTATCAAACAGAGCCTGGTTTGAATAGTTATTAAGTCGAAATTTCAAGTAAGGAAGTCGAAATTTCGAGTAAAGCAGCTTGAAGTTCCGAGCTAGTAA
>NW_018428245.1:0-246 GCF_002113885.1 Mizuhopecten yessoensis
ACTCACTATTGATAGGTTAAACGTCACCGGCAACGTGTATTCACTTAATATCGATAGGTGAAACGTCACCGGTAGCGTGTATACACTCACAAGCGATAGGTAAAACGTCACCGGCAGCGTGTATACACTCACTATTGATAGGTGAAACGTCCCCGGCAGCGTGCATACACTCACTATTAATAGGTTAAACGTCACCGGCAACGTGTATTCACTCACTATCGATAGGTGAAACGTCACCGGCAGCGT
>NW_018428246.1:0-246 GCF_002113885.1 Mizuhopecten yessoensis
GTCACTGTGACCAATGACTTGACCTTTGACCTTAACTTTTCAAAAAGTTTGTCAGGGGCATATCTTCTGAACTATTCCACCTGGAGTAACCATATTTGGTGTACAAGGACATCTCGAGATGGTGGAGTGCAGCATGCAAGAATTAGGTCACTGTGACCAATTACTTGACCTTTGACCTTAATTTTTGAAAAAATGTGTTCAGGGCATATTTTCTATGCTATTTCACCTGGAGTAACCAGATTTGGT
>NW_018428247.1:0-246 GCF_002113885.1 Mizuhopecten yessoensis
AATACCAAAATCAGTTCCTACAAAACATACTGGAATCTGATTAATTACATGTATGCTTTCTCAGAAGAAATATGTTTAATTCAGAAAGATTTGGTATACACATGCAAGTTATACAAATACATTGCGTGTATACCTGTAAGTTATAATTTATGGAAATAGCCATTAAAGAAGATCATAGATGTTTTTCAAATTAAATAATTATAAAATTTTAAAGGTAATATTTTTATCAATCTTTTCCTCCCCCCT
>NW_018428248.1:0-246 GCF_002113885.1 Mizuhopecten yessoensis
TCTAAATCAAACTTCAAATCATACATATTGAACCTTGCTGAAGTCGAGTTGTTTGCGAAACCTCTCTATCTGTGCCAAATGATAAAAGCAGGAATCCCTGAAATGTTCATGGATATCTTCTTTTACCAGTTGACACAGGAGGAAATGGCTGCTTATTATCTAAGCCTTAAGCCCAGTCCTGCCGGGGTCATAGCCCTGTTCACATTTGAACATGATCCTTTGCATCCTTCTGAGGAAACTGTGCTA
>NW_018428249.1:0-246 GCF_002113885.1 Mizuhopecten yessoensis
TTATTCTTTGAACGACTCTTCTAAATATCAATGTATTGACTGTTTATAATGTGCAACGTTTGAACAAGGGAGTTTACAATTAGTTGTAAAATAAAGGTAAGTCGGTTTAGAGGGTTAATTTGGCTTTTACTTATAGCTCAGAGATATGGGTCCAGTAGCCGAGTAGAAAGTGATTAAGTCAAAGGTTTAAAGCTTCCCTGATGAGGTATCTTTCATGCATCAGAAGAGTTAGATATAAATAGGTTT